>NW_026007100.1:22430-32749 GCF_001458135.2 Marmota marmota marmota
AAACCTAACCCAAACCTAGCCCTAACCCTTACGTAACCATAACCATAACCATAACCCTAACCCTAACAATAAACCTACACACAACCCTAATACTAATCCTAACACGAAGCCGTACCCTATCACTGACCCTAACCCTAACCCTAACTCACCCTAAGCCTAAAACAAACCCTAATCCTAATCCTGACCCAAACCATAACCATAACACTAACACTAACCCTAAACATAATCTTAACACTAATGCTAAATTTAACCCTAAACATTAATCTAACCATAAACATATATGTAATTCTAACCCAAACTGTTACACTTCCAAAAACACTAACCCTAAACATAACCCTAATCATAACTTTAAATCTAACCCTAACACTGACCCTAACCCTATCCATAACCCTAATACTAAAGCTAACCCTAAACCTAACCCTAAACCTTACCCTTAAAGTAACACTAACCCCAACACTAACCCTAACCCTAACAATAACCCTAACGCTAAACATCACCCTAACCCTAACACTAACACTAACACTTACCGTATCCGAATCCTAACCCTAACAAAAACTCTAACCCTAATCCTAAAACTAACAATAACCCTTACCAAACCATAACCCTATCACTAACCCTAACCCTAACTGTAAGCCTAAATTTAATACTAAATCTAACCCTAACCCTAACAATAAACCTAAACCTATTCCTAAACCTAACACTATTTCTAACCCTGTCCCTAAACCTAACTTTAACACTAATCCTAAACCTAAGCCTAACCCTAACACTAATCCTAACCATAACACAAACCCTAACACTGACCCCTAAACTAACCATAAACCTAACCCTAATCGTTATTGTATACCTACCTCTAACACTAAACCTAATCCTAATACAAACCCTTACACTAACCCTAACTAAAACCAAACCCTAAACCTAACACTAACACAAACGCTAATCCTAACACTAAACTTTACAATAAACCTAATTTTAACCCTTACCCATACCCTAAACCTTACTCTAAGCCAGACACTAACCCTACACCTAAACCTAACCATAACAATAACCCCAAACATAAACCTAACCCTAACCATGATACTAACCCTAACACTAATGTAAACATAACACTAACCCTACCACTAATTCTAACCTAACACTAACCCTTAATGTAACCATAATGCTAAACCTATGCCTAACCCTAACAATCACCATAACTCTAACCCTAAACCTAAATCTAACACTGAATCTCAACCTCTCCCTAATTAAACTATTGCTAACCCTAATCCTAACACTAACACTAACCATTACACTAACCCTAACCCTAACACTAACACTAACCCTAAACCTAATCATAGCCATAACACTAACCCTAACAAAATTCTAACACTAACCCTAACCCAACCCTGACACTAACCCAACACTAACTCTAAAACTAACACTATCACTAACCCTAGTTCAAACCCAAACACTAACCCTAACCCGAACACTACCTCTAATCCTTCACATAAGCCTATACTAGCACTAACCATAACCCTAACCCACACCTTAACACTAATCCTAACACTAACCCTTAAAATAACCCTAACCCTAACACTAAACCTAATCCAAACCCAGCCCTAATTCTAATTTTAACCCTAACTCTAACTCTAACCCTAAGCCTAATTAATATTCTAATTCTAACAATAACCCTAACACTACCACAAACACTAACCCTAAACCTAAAACTAATCCTAATCCTAAACCTAACGCTAAACCTAACTCTAAACCTAACCTTAACAATACCCTAACCCTAAGCCTAATTCTAAACCTAACCCTAACACTCAACCTAAACCTAACCATAACCCTAATGCTAACCCTATCCCTAAAACTAACCCTAACCCTACTTGTAAACCTAACCCTAACACTAACCCTAAACCTAACCCTAACCCTAACCCTAACTCTAATCCTAACACTAAACCTAAGCCTCAACCTAAGACAAACTCTAACAATGAACCTAACCCTAACCATAAACCTAACACTAACAATAACCCTAACCATAACCCTAACACTAACCCTAAACTTAACATTAACCCCAACACTAACCCTAACCCCAGTGCTAACTGTAACAGTAACTCTAACCCTAACACCACCCGAACACTAAGCCTAATACTTACTTAAACCCTAACACTAACCCTAACCTTAAACTTAACCCTAACACTAACCCTAACCCTAACCCTAACCTAACACTAATTCTAACCGTAATCCCAATCTGAACCCTAAACCTAATATTAACAGTAACCTAAACCCTAAACAAGCACTAAACCTAACTGTAACCCTAACCCTAAACCTATCCCTAACTCTAACCCTAACCCTAAAAGAAAACATAACTTTAACCCTAAACCTAACCCTAACACTAACCCTAACCCTAGCCCTAACACTAAACCTAACGGTAACCCTAACACTAACACTAACCCTAACTCTACCCATAAACCTATCACTAATATTAACTCTAACTCTAAACCTAAACATAATCTTAACACTAAACCTAACCTTAATTGTAACCCTAATTATAAACCTAATCTTTTTCCGTAATCTTAAAACTAACTCTAACCCGATCCCTTTTACAAACCCTAACCATAACCCTAACCCTAATTAACCTTAACACTAACACTAACCATTACACTTACCCTAACACTAACCGTAAACATAACCCTTACCCTAAAAATAACACTAACCATAAATCTAACAATAACAGTATCCATAAACTTAACCCTAACCCTATCCATAACACTAACCATAAACCTAACCTTAACCCTAAAACTAAAGCTAACCGTAAACCTAACCCTAATGTGAACACTAAATTTAACGCTAACTTTTTCCCAAACCTACCCTAAACTAACCCTAACCCTAACCCAAACATAACTGTAACTCTAAACATAACCTTTACAGTAAACTTAAGACAAATGCTAACCCTAACCCTACAACTAACCCTAACCATAACCCTAACACAAAACCTAACCCTAATGTTGCACTAGCACGACTTCTAATCATAACCCTAAACCTAAACCTAAACCTTAATCTAACCCTAACCCTAAGCCTAAACCTAATACTAACTTTAACCCTAACCGTAACACTAACCCCAACACTAACCCTGAAACTTACCCTAATCATATCACTAACACTATCCTTTATCCTAACCCTAACTCTAACCCTAATTCCAACCCTAACATGAACCCTAACCTTAAATCTTATCCTAACCATAACTGTAACAGTAACACTAAACCTAACCCTAACCTTAACCTCAACTTTAAGTTTACAATTTACCTTAACCCTTACACTACACCTGACACTAACACTAACCCTAACCCTAACTCTAACACGAACCCTATTGCTAAACCTAACCCTGACAATAACACTAACCCTAACACTAACCCTAACCCTAATCCTAAACCTAACACTAACCCTAAGCTAAACTGAACCTAAGCCTGACCCTAAAAATAACCCTAACACTAAATCTCACCCTAACCCTAACACTAAACGAAAGTCTGTCTCTCACCCTAACCCTAACACTAACCCTAAACCTTACTATAACCCAAACCCAAACACTAATGCTCAACCTAGCTGTAACCCTAACCCTAACCCTAACTGTAACCCTAACCTAAACCTAACACTAACACTAACCCTAACCTTTACATGGACCTTAACCAAATCCCTAAACTTAACCTAACCCTAACCCTAACATAACCCTAACCCTAACCTTTATCCTAACACTAATCCTAAATTTAACCTTAAACCTAACCCAAACACTAACCCTAATCCTGACCCTAAAACTAACCTAACCCTAACCCTAACCTTAAAACTAACACTAACTCTATCCATATCCCTAAAACTAACCCTAAACCTAACCATAAGCCTAACTCTATCCCAAATCCTAATCTTAAGGCTAACACTAATCTAACCCTAACCATAATACAAAACCTAAACCTAACTCTAATTCTAACAAAAAACCATAACCCTAATCCTAACTCCAACCCTCATCCTAACACTTATCTAAACTTAACCATAACCCTAACACAAAAACTAATCCTAACAATAAACCTAACACTACCCCTAACACGAATACTAACTATGTCCATAACACTAACCCTAATACAAACCCTAAACCTAACCAAATCTCTAACAATAACACTAACCTTAACTCTAAAACTAACACTAACCCTAAACCTAACCCTAAACCTACCACTAAACCTAACCTTAACCGTAACGTTAACCCTAAACCTAACACAGACCAGAACACTAACCCTAAAACTAACTGTAAACCTAACCCTAACTCTAAACGAAACCATAACCATAATCCTAATATAAGCCTAACGCTAACCTTACCTAACCCTAAGAGTAACCAAAACCCTTACACTTACCATAACACTAACCCTAACCCTAACCTTACCACAAACGCAAACATTAACCATACCACTAAACCTAACCCTAAAGCACACCCTAACTCTAAACCTAACCCTAACCCTAAACCTAAACTTAATCCTAATATTAAAACTAACACTAACCCTAACTTATAACCTAACACTAACACTAACTCTAAGGCTAAACCTAAAAGAAACCATAACCTAAACCATAACCCTAACCCTAACCTAACCCTAATTTTCACACGTACCTAATCCTAATCCTAATAATAATTCTAACACTAAACCTAACCCTAAACCTAACACTAACCCTAAACCTAACCTTAACCCTAACACTAACCTTAACACGAAACTTAACCTTAACCTTAACCCTAAAGCTAACCCTAAACCTAAACATAACCCAAACCCTAACAATAACCCTAACCCTAACACTAACCCTAACACTAACCTAAATACTAGACCTAATTCTATAACTAACAATAACCCTAACTTTGACAGTAACCCTAAACCTATCCCAAACCCTAATGCTTGCCCTAACACTAACCCTATTTCTAAACCTAACTGTAACACTAACACTAATTCTAACCCTAACACTAACACTAACACTAAACCTTCTTATAAACTTAATACTAACCCTAACACTAACTTTAAACCTCATGCTAACCCTAACAATTAACTTAACCCTAACCCTAGCCCTAATATTAACACTAATTTTAACCCTAACCCTAACACAAAACCTAACTTTAAAACTAACCATAACCATACCCATAACCCTGACCCTAAACTTAACACTAACCCTAAAACTTACTCTAACCCTAACACTTACTCTAACATTCAAGTTAATCCAAAACCTAACCGTAACAATGACCCTAACCCTATTTCTAACCCTAAATAACATTAACACTAATTCTAACCCTAACACTAACCCTAAACCTATCCATAACCCTCACACTACAATTAAACCTAACCCTTACCCTAACACTATCACTAATTCTAAACCTAACCCTAACCCTTAACCTTAGGTTAACCATAACCCTAACACTAACACTAACCCTAAACCTAACCATAACCCTAAACCTAACACTAAACCTAATACTAACACTAACCCTTACCCTAACCCTAACACTAAACCTAAACCTAACACTAACCCTAAACTTAACACTAACCCTAACCCTATCCCAATCCCGAAACCTAACCCTAACACTAACACTAACCCAGACCCTAACCTTAAACACAAATCCTAAGCCTCACTATAACCCTAAGAGTAACTGTAACCCTAAATCTAACCCAAACACTAAACCTAACTCTAAACCTAAACACATGACAAACCCTAACCCTAACAATAAATCCTAACCATAATTGTAACCCTAAAACTAAAGCTTACCTAAACATCACTTTATCCCTAAATGTAACTGTAACAATAACCCTAAACCTAAACCTAACCGAAACCCTCACCCTAATCCTCACAGTAACCCTAAACCTAAAACTAACACCAACACCCAAACCCTAACACTAAACCTAAGTTTAACTACAACCCTAACCCAAACTCTAACACTAAAATTAAACCTAACCCTAATACTAACACAAACCCTAACCCTAAACCTAAACCTAATATTAACACTAACCCAAAACCTTACCCTATCCCTATCACTAACCCTAACCCTATCGCTAACACTAAGCATACCCTAACCCTAACCCTAATGGTATGAAAAAGTTTAACCCTAAACCTAACAATAATACTAACCCTAAAACTATCCCTAACCCTAACACTAAACCTAACCCTAAACTTAACCCAAACACTAACAATAACCCCAACTCTAACCCTAAATCCTATCCAAACACAAACTCTAAACCTAACCCTAACCCTAACACTAACTCTAACCCAAACCCTAACAATAACTCTAACCCAAACCCTAAACCCTAAACCCTAACCTAAAACTAACCCTAAGCCTCACCTTAATCTTAACACTTACCCTAACACTAACCCTAAGCCTAATTCTAACACTATCCCTAAACCTAACACTAACACTAACCCAAACACTAAGACTAACTCTATCTATAACCCATAACGTAAAACTAAACTTAACCATAAACCTAATCCTAAACCTAACACTAACACTAACACTAACCTATCACAAACCCTAACCCAAACCTGAACCCTAACACTAACCCTAAGACTAAACTTAACCCTAACACTAACCCTATACCTAATCTTAACCCTAACACTAACTTCTAAAACTAACAATAAACCTAACACTAAACCTATCCTTAACCCTTACCCTAACTTTAACCCTAAACTAAAACCTAACTTTAACCCTAACACAAACCCTAACCCAAAACATAAGCCTAACCCTAACATAACAATAACCCTAAGAATTTCCTAACTTTAATCTTAACCCTAAGCCTAGCCCTAACACTAAAACTAACACTAAACCTAACCCTAATTTTAACACTAACCCTAACCCCAACACTATCTCTATCACTCACCCTGACCTTAACCCTAACCCTAAACCTAACACTGACCCTATCTGTAATCCTAAACTTAACCCTAACACTAAAACTAACCTTATCCCTAAACCTAAACTTAACCCTAAACCTAACACTAACCCTAACCTTAAATATAACACTAAGACTAACCTACCCTAACTTACCCATAACCCAAAAACTAACCCTAACCCTAACACTAACACTAACCCTATCCCTAACACTAACCATATCCTAATCCTAACCCTAACAGTAAGAAAAATCTTAACCCTAAACCTAGTGATACCACTAACCCTAAAACTATCCCTAACCCTAAAACTACACCTAACCCTAAACTTAACCCAGACACTAAAAATAACCCTAACCCTAAACCTAAACCTAACCCCAAAACAAACCCTAAACTTAAACCTAACACTAACTCTAACCCTAAACCTAACCCTACACTGACACTAACCCTAAGCCTCACCTTAAACCTAACTCTAACCCTAACTCTAACCCTAACCCTAATTCTAACACTATCCCTAAACCTAAATCTAACACTAAACCAAAGACTAATCTTAACCCTAACCATAACCTTAAACGTAACACTAACCCTAACCATAAACCTAACACTAACACTAAACCTAACACAAACCCTAACCCTAAGCATAACCCTAACACTAAATTTAACCCTAACACTACCCTAAACCTAACCCTAGCCCTAACACTAACTGTAAAACTAACCATAAACCTAGCACTAAACCTATCCTTAACCCTAACCCTAACATTAACAGTAACACTAATCTTAACCCTAACCCTAACCATAAGCCTAAATTAACCCTAACACTAACCCTAACCATTACTCTAACCAAAACCCTAACCCAAAACGTAACTTTAACCCTAACATAACACTAAACCTAACCGTATCCTAAATTTAACCCTAACCCTAACACTAACACTTAACCTAACACTAACCCTAACCCTAATCCTAATAATAACCCAAACCTCAACCCTATACCTATCACTAACCCTTACCCTAAACCTAACACTAACCCTGTCCCTAAACCTAACCTTAACCCTAACACTAACACTAAACCTATACCTAAACATAACACTAACCCTACCCTACCCAGAACAATAACACTAATTCTAACCCTAACCCTAACCCTCACTTTAAGCCTCTTACTAACCATAACCCCTAACAATAAATCGAAATCTAACCCTAACACAAACCTTAACCATAACACTTACCCAAATCATAACTCTAACACTAATACTAACCCTAACACTAATCCTAACCCTATTCCTAACCCTAACTCTAAAACTAAACCTAAACATATCCCAAAATCTAACTCTAATTCTAACCCCAAAACTAACCGTGAACACAAACCTAAATTTAATCCTAAAACTTACCCTAAACTTAACCTTAACTTAATCCTAACCCTAACCGTAACACTAACCCTAACCCTAATCCTAACCCAAAAAGTAACCCTAACCTATCCCGAAACCTAACCCTAACCCTAACTCAATCCCTAACCCTAATCCTCAACCTAAGTCTAACACTAACCCTAGCCCTAACCCTCACCCTTAAACTAAAATTTACCCTAACAATAACACTAACCCTACACCTAAACATAACCTAACATTAAAAATAAACCTAACCCTAAACTTAATCCTGACACTAAACTGAACACAAACCCTAACTCTAACCCTAACCCTAATGTAACCATAATCCTAACCCTAACAAAAACCGTAACCCAAACCATAACCGTAACCCTAATGTAACCCTAATCCTAACACTTGCATAACCCTAACCCTAACCCTAACTGTAACCGTAACACTAAATCAAAAAAGAATCTTAACACTAAACATTACCCCAAACCTAACCCTATACTAACCCTAACCCAAACACTAACCTTAAACTTAACACTAAACTTAACCTTAACCCTAACCCTAACACTAACCCTAAACCTAACCGTAACCCTACAACTAACCCTAAGCCTCACTCTAACTTTAATACTAACCATAAAACTATCCCTAAAAGTAACACAAATGTTAAACC
The DNA here is from genome assembly GCF_001458135.2 of Marmota marmota marmota. NCBI lineage: Eukaryota > Metazoa > Chordata > Mammalia > Rodentia > Sciuridae > Marmota > Marmota marmota. The sequence continues at coordinate 31,332 of NW_026007100.1, forward strand.
TAAACCTAATGTATCACAAATGATAACCCTAATGCTAACACTAATTCCAAAACCCTAATGCTAAAACTAACCCTAAGTCTAACCCTAACCCTAACATTAAACCTAACCCTAATACTAACCATAACCCTAACCCTAAACCTAACGCTTACCTAAACATAACACTAACAATAACCTTAACCCTAACAATAACCCTAACCCTAAACATAACCTGTATTCTAACCTTAACCCTCACACTAACCCTAAACCTAATGTAACCCTATCCCTAACCCTAACCCAAATTCTAACACAAACCCTAAACGAAACCATAACCCTAAACCTAACCTAACCCTAAACCTCACCCTTACCTTAACCTAACCCTAACCCTAACCCAAACCTTCACACTAATCCGCTCCCTAACCCTTACGCTAAACGTAATACAATACTTATTCAAACACAAACACTAACCCTAAACCTAACTATAACCCAAATCGAAACACTAACGCAAACCCTAACCCTAACCCTAAACTTAACACTAAACCTAACACTAACCCTAACCCTAACACAAACCCTAACTCTAAACCTAACACTAACCCTAACCTAACCCTAGCCATAACCCTAACACTAACAGTTAACCTAACCTAAACCTAAACCTAACCCTAATCCTAATCCTAACACTAACCTAACACTAACACTAACCCTATCCCTAAACATAATTCTAACCTTCTCCCTAAACCAAAACCTAAAACTAACCCTAACCCTATCCTTAACACGAACCCTAACCCTAATCCTAACCTGAACACAACCCTAACACTAACCCTCTTGGTAACACTAACCCTAACACTAACCCTAAACTAAACACTAACCTCATCCTAACCCTAACCCTAATCCTTAGCACAACCCTAATCCTAACCCTAAAGCTAACCCTCACCCTGACAATAACCCTAAACCTCACCCTAAACCTAACACTAACCCTAATCCTAACCGTAACACTATCCCTAACCCTAATCCTAAACCTAAACATAACACTAAAACTAACCCTAACTCTAACACTAAATATAACTCAAACCAACATTAACATTCAACCTAACCCTACCTCTAAACCTAAACCTAACACATACCCTAATTTTAATTCTAACATGAACCATAAATCTAACCCTAAGCCTAACAAACCAAAACCCTAACCCTTACACTAATATTAACCCTAACCCTAACACTAACCTAATCCTAACCCTAACCCTAAAGTAACCCTAACCCTAAACCTAACTGTAACCCTAATTTTAACCTTTATCATAACACTAAATATAACCATAACCATAACCAAAACACAAACCCTAAACCTAAAGCTAACAATAACCTAAATACTAACCCTAACACTAACCCTAAACTTAAGGTAACCCTAATTTTAAACCTAACAAAAACCCTAACCCAAACCATAACCC
>NW_026007100.1:33620-114227 GCF_001458135.2 Marmota marmota marmota
ATAACTCTAGCTCTAAATATCACCCTAACCTTAAATCTAACACTAACACTAGAACTACCCCTAACCCTAACCCTAAAACTAATCCTAATTGTAACCATTTTTCTTACATTACCAGTTGCCCTAACCCTAGCCCTCACATTAACACAAAATCTAGCCCTAATCCGAGCCCAACACCTAGCTTTAGCCCTAAACCTAACCATAATCCTACGCCTAACACTAGCTCTAACCCTATACCTAACCCTAAGCAAAACCCTAACCCTAATGGTAACCTAGACCCATCCCTAATCCTCAGCCTAATCAAAACTCTCACCATATTAATAGTCCTAACCCTAGCCATCATTCAAGGTCTAAACCTATCCCAAACCTTAACCCTAACCCTGACCCTTATTCTGACCATAACACTAACCTAGGTCGAAACTTGACCCTAACGCTAGACCAAAGAGTAACACTAGCCCTACCAGTAAACTTATACCTAAACCAGACCCTATCACTAGCCCTACACCTAAACCTAATCCTAAATCTAGCCTTAACTCTAGCTGTAGACCTAAACAAAAACCTAGTCTTACCCCTAACAATAACCCTTAACTTAACGCAAAGACTAACCCTACACCTAGACATAAACCTAGTCCCAATTCTGGCTTTAATCTTAACTCTAACTCTAACCTGAACACTGACACTGCCTTTTACACTAAACCTATCTTTAAACCTTACCCTAACCGAAAACCTAAACCTAACACTAGACATAGCCATAACCCTAACCCTACAACTAGCCTTAATTATAATCCTAGCTCTTACATTACCCATAGCCCTAACTCTATGCCTTAACCTAACACAAAACCTAGAGTGAATTCTAGGCCTAAATCTAGCTCTAAGTGTAAAACCAACCCTAACCCTAGCCCTAACACTAACCCTAAACCTAACCCCAGCCTTAGTCTTAAACCTTACTAAAAGCCTAACCCTTACCATAAATATAAACTTAGACTATACCTTACTCTAAACACTACCCCTAGCCCTAACCCTAAACTTAACCCTATCCCTAAACCTAGCTCTAAACCTACACCTTACCTAACCTTACAACTAACTGTTTTGATAACCCTAGACTTAACCATAACCGTATCCCTAACCAGAAACATAACAATAGACCTAAGCCTAAAACTAACACTCGCCATAGCCCTATCTCTGGATCAAAACCTAACCTGTACCATAAACCTAAACATAACCATAGCTTAACATTAACCCTAAAACTAAATCTAATTCTAAACCTAAACCTAAACCTACATCTAACCATATCCATGACCGTAAACCTTATCCCAAACCTAATGTAACCCTATCCCTAACCTTAATCCTAACCCTATACCTACCATAATTCTGTTCCAAGACCTAAGGCTGAACATAATCCTCGACCTAACCCTAGCACTAACACTAGCTTAAACCTTAGCCTTTACCCTAAACATAAACCTAGGCAAAACCCTAACCCCAATCCTAGCCCTAATCCTAACCATAACCATAGCCCAAACTCTAGCTCTAACTCTATCCATTACCTAAACGTAGCACAAAACCTAATGCTAAACCTAGCCCAAACCCTACCCCTAACCCTAACCCTAACCCTAACTCTATCCCTAGCCCTGATTCTAACCTGAAGCCTCAACCTAGCCCTAACACTTACTCAATCCCTGACCCTTAGCCTTAACCTAACTGTAAGAAAATGACAAGCCTAACCTAACCCTAACCCTAACCCTAGCCCTAATCCTAAACTTAAAACTAGACTTAACCTTACCCTAACCCCACCAATTACCCTAACCCTAATCATAAACGCCATGATAACCTTAGCCCTAAACCTAAACCTACTCTAACCCTAACTATAAACCTAACCCTAGACCTAACCATAAACCTAACCCTTGCAGTAGTCCTAACACTAGCTCAAACTCTTACAATTATGTTAAACTTAACACTAACCCTAGTCCTAAACACAAATCTAACCCTAACCCTAACCCGATATCTAAACCTGTCCATTACCTTAACCTAATGATAACCCTAATCCTAACCCTAGATCTAATCTTAAACCTAACCCTATTCTTAGCACTAAGCCTAGCTCAAAAAGTAACCCATACCCTAAACCTAATCCTAGCCTTAACCCTAACCCTAACACTAACTCTAGCCCTAATCCTAAGCATAACCCAAGCCCTAACACTACCTCTAACCCTGTCCATTACCCTAATTATAACCATAAACCTAATGCTAACTCTAGGCCTAACCCTAACCCTATTCATTACACTAAACCTAACCTGATCCCTAAACCTAACCTGAAGCCTAAACTTAACCTTATCCATTACCCTAACCCTAATGCAAACCTAATGCTAATTTGAGCCATAAACCTAAACCTCAAATTAACCAAAACCCAAAATCTGACTCTGACTATTACAATACCCCTAGCTCTCAACTTTAACCTTACCCTAAACCTAATTCTGACACTAGACCTAGCCATATATCTTACCCGAAAAATATCCCTAACTATTATGCTAGAACTGATATTAGCCCTAGCCCTAATTCTTGCCATAGCCATAACACAAATGCTAGCCTTCATCCTAGCCCTATACCTAGTCTTTATCCTATCCCGAATCCTAACTCTAGCCCTAACCCTAATTTTATCCCTTTTCCTAGTTCTGAATCTTGATATATCCCCTTCCCTTCCCCCAAAGGTAAACCTAACTCTAACTCTAGTCTTAACACTTACACTAATCCTAGACCTGATCCTAGCCCTAATTTAGCCCTAACCCTACCACTAGCACTAAGACTAACTCTAACTCTCACTCTAGCCCTATTCCTAGATCTAACCCTATCCTTTACCATAACTCTAACACTTGCCCTAACCTTAGCCCTAACACTAGCCCTAGCCCTAACCCTAGCCTAAACCTCACACTAACACTAGCCATAACAATAACACTAATCCTAAAACTAGCCCTAATCTAGTTCAAGCCCCCCCAAAAAAACTAGCCATAGCCCTAACTCAAACCCTTAACCTAAACCAAAACCTAATCCTGCACCTAGCCCTACACTTAGTCCTAATTTCAGTCCTAACCTTACCCTAAAACTAACCTTGATCCTGACTCTGAGCTTACACTAACCCTAGCTCTAACATCACCCTAAAAGGATACCTAAACCTAAAACTAGAAATAGCGCTAACCGTAACCCTAAAAGTAACCTTAATCATAACTCTAGTTCTTACATTAGCCGTAGCCCTAATCCTAGCCCTAACCTAACCCAAGACCTCTCCCTAAACTGAGCCCTACACCTCGTTTTAACCCTAAACCTAACCCTTGCCTTAACCATTACCCTAAACATAACCATAGCCCTAAAACTGGCCCTAACCCTAAACCTAACCCTAGCCTTAATTCTAATCATAATCCTAGCCCTAACTCTAGCTCTAACCTTATCCATTACCCGAAACATAACCGTAATCCTAATGCTAACCCTAGCCCTAAACATAACCCTGATCCCAAACCTAGACCTGACACTAACACTAACCATCGCCCTAGCCCTAACCATACCTCCAACCCTAACACTTACTCTAAACCTAACCCTAACACTAACCCTAGGCCTAACCCTAACCCTAGCCCTAATCCTAACCATAACCCTAGCTCTAAACCTATCCATTACCCTAAACACAATCCTAACCCAAACATAGCTCTCAACGTAGATCTAACCCCACTCATTACCCTAATCCAAACTATAAATGTCATGATAACACTAGCTCTAACCCTAAACCTACTCTAACCCTAACTGTAAACCTAACCCTAGACCTAATCATAAACATAGTCCTAAACCTAGCTCACACCCTAACAGTTACGCTAAACCTAACACTAACCCTAGTCCTAAACCTAAATCTAACCCTATCCATTTAGGCCTAACCCTAAACCTATCACTAACCCTAAACTTATCCTTACCTAAACCTAAACTGAACACTAAACTTAACCCTATCAATTAATCTAAACCTAATCCTAATGCTAATTCGAACCCTAAAACTAAACCAAAACCTAACCCTAACTCTGAGGAAGACACTTACTCTAAAAACACACCTAGCTCTAAACCTGACCCTTACCCTAAATATAATCCTTAAACTAGACCTAGTCATAAAACTAACCCTAACAGTATCCTTAACCATAACCCAGACCATATATTAGCACTCTACTTAATTCTTGCCTTAAACCTAACCCAAAACCTAGCCCTCATCCTAGCCCTAAAACTAGCCTTAATCCTAATCTGAACCCTAATTCTAGCCCAAACACTAATTTCAATCCTCGCCCTAGTAATGAACTTAAGTATAACCACATCCTTTCCCCTATCCCTAACCCTAACCCTAACCCTATCACTAACACTAACCCTAGCCCTAATCCTAGGCCTAATCTTAACACTAACCATATCTCTAATCCTAGCCCTAATTTATTGGCAACTGTAAACCTAACTCTATCCCTAGACCTAAGACTAACCCTAACTCTAGTCCTAGACCTACATCTACTACCAACCTTATCTATTGCCTAACCCTAACACTATCCCTAACATTAGTCCAATCCCTATCCATAGTCCTAAATCTAGAACTAGCACTAACTCTAAATATAACCCTAACTCTAAACCTGAACCTCACCCTAACACTAGCCCTAACCCTAATTCTAATTTGAAAACAAGCCCTATCTGTAGCCATTGCCCACAAACAAAACTGAGCTATAGCCCTAAACCTACCCCTTAACCTAAACCAATTTTTAATTATAACTTAGCTCTATACCTTACCCCTACACTAAACCTAACTCTTACACTAGATGTAGCCATAAACCTATCCCTAATACTATCCCTAAACATAACCCTAAACCTGACATTAACCCTAGCCCTAACCCTAACACAAACCCTAGCCCTCATCTTAGCCCTAAACCTAGACTTAATCCTAACCCTCACCCTCACCCTAGCCCTATCCCTAAATATAACCCTCGCCGTAGCACTGAACCTAGCTATATAACCCCATCCCTTGCCATAACCCTAACCTTAACCCTAGCCATAATCATAGGCGTAACCCTAACACTAATCATAGCACTAATCCTAGCTCTATTTGAACCCTAAACTTAACCCTACCCGTAATCCTAGCCCTAAGACTAACTCTAACTCATACCATAGCCCTATTTCTATTTATAACCCTATTCATTACCATAACCCTCACAATAGCCCTAACCTAAGACCTAACCCTAGCCATAGCCCTCACCCTAGATCTAACCATAAGTCTAAATCTAACCCTATTCTTAAGCCTAAACCTCATTCTACAACTAGATCTAACACTATTGCTAATCCAAAAACTAGCCCTAATCCAAGTGCTAGCCCTAAAACAAAACCGAGTCATTGCTCTAACACTACACCTTAACCTAAACCAAACCCTAACCCATAACTAGCCATAACCTGAGCTCTAATTCGAGTCTTAGGCCTAAAACTAACCCTCACACTGACTCATATCCAAACACAAACCCTAGCTCTAAATATCACCCTAACTCTAAAACTAATGCTAACACTATACCTAGCCGAAACCGAAACCCTAAAACTAACCCTAATCGTAACCGTAGTTCTTACATTGGCCTTAGCCAAACCCTATCCTGAACTCTAACACAAAAATAGCCCTAATCACAACCCTAACACTAAATTTAACCCTAACCCTAACCCTAAAACTAGCCCTAATCCTAACCCTAATTTTACCCTAAGATAGCTCTAATCCTACCCATTACCCTAAGCAAAACCCTATTCATAATGCTAACTCTAGTACTAATCTTAATCCTTAGCCAAACCCAAACTATAACCCTATTACTAGTCCTAACACTATTCCTCATTCTAGATCTAACCCTAACCCAAAACCTCACCCTAACCTTCACCCTTATTCTGACCCTAACACTAATTATAGTCTAAACCTGACCCTAAACCGAAGCCAAAACCTGAATCTAGCCCTACCAGTAAACTTATACCTAAACATAACCCTAACACTAGCCCTAGACCTAAACCTAATCCTAAATCTAGCTATTACTCTAGCCCGTGACCTAAACAATAACTTAGTACTAGCCCTAAAAATAACCCTTAATCTAAACAAACACTAACCCTACGACTAGACGTAAACCTAGTCCTATTCTGGTTTCACACTAACCCTAACTTTAACCTGAACACTGGCCCTGACACTAACATTAAACCTAGCTCTAAACCTGACCATAACCCCAAACCTAAACCTAACACTAGACCTAGCCATAACTCTAACCCTAAATCTAGCTCTAATCAGAACCCTAGATCTTACAATACACACAGCACTAACCCTAGGACTAAATCTAACACAAAACTTAAATAACCCTAACCATAATCGAGGCCTAAATCTACACTAAGCATAACCCTCAACCTAACCCTAAACCTAGTCCTAACCGTAACCCTAACCCTCACCTTAGTCCTAACCCCAGGTCAAATCCTAAACCTTAGCCTAAACATAACCCTAGCACTATCCCTAAACATAACCCTAACCATAGCCCTAATCCTAACTTTAACCCTAGACCTAATACAACCTCTAACCTAGACATTACCCTAACTCTAACCCTAACCTTTATGATAACCCTATCCCTAAACCTAACTGAAACCCTAACCCAAACTATAAACTTAACCCTAGAGCTAACCCTAAACCTTGTCATAGCCTTAACCCTAACTCAAACCCTAACTCTTAAACTAAAACCACCAGTAAAGCTAGCCCTAAAACTAAACTTAAACCTAAACCTAATCTTAAACATAAACATACAGCTAACCCAATCTATTGCCCTAAACCTAATCGTAACCCTAATGAAAACCCTAGCCCTAACACTAATCCTAACGTGACGATAACACTAAACCTAACCCTCATCCTAGACCTAACCCTAGCTCAAAACCTAATCTTTACACTAAATATAACCCTAACCCTAACCCTAAGCTAGGGTTACTAGCCCTAACCCAAAACCTAACGTAACTCTATTCCTAATCCTAAACTAAGCTTAGCCCTAACCATAGATCTAAACCCATATATTATCCTCATGATAACCCTAATCCTAATGCTAACCTTAGGCATAACCCTAACCCTTTTGCTTACTCTAAAGCTCTCCATTGCCCTAAACCTACCCTGAAACCTATACTTAACCCAGTCAATTACCCTAACCCTAACTCTAACCCTAATGTTCATTTGAGCTCTATCCATAAACCTTAACCTAAAACAAACCCTAACCCTGATTCTGACCCTAAAAATAAACCTTACTCTAAATCTGACCCTTACCCAAACCCTAACACTTACACTAAACATAGACACAAACCTAATGCTAAATCTACCCCAAACTGTAACACTAGACCTGACATTAGCCCTAGCCCTAATTTTAACCTAACCCTACAACAAACCCTAGCCCTAATTCTAACCTAACCCTACAACAAACCCTAGCCCTCATCCTAGCCCCAAACCTATCCTTAATCATAACCCTAACACTAACCATTGCCCTAACCCTAATTCTAATGCTCACCCTACCTCTAAACCTAGCTATATTACTATATCTTACCCTAAAATTAACTATAAACCTAGGCCTAACACTATGCTTAAGCTGAACACTAACCCTAGCCCTAATCCTAGCCTAAATTAGCCCTATCCCTAAAACTAACCAAAACCCTAGGCCTAAGACTAACTATAACTCTCACCCTAGGCCTAGCCCTAGTTCTAACCCTATCTGTTCCTGTAACCATAACCCTAGCACTAACCATTGCCCAGTAGTTAGACCTAGCCCTAATCCTAGATCTAATGCTAAATTCAAATCTAACCCTAACCCAAAGCCTAAGCCTAACACTAACACTAGCCCTAACTCAATGCTAATCTTATAACTAGCCCAAACCTTAAACCTAGGACTAAAACAAAACTGAGCAGCAACCTTAACCCTAAACCTAAACTTGAACCAAACCCTAACACTGCACCTAGATGAAACCCTAGCCCTAATTCGAGTCCTAACACTAACCTTAAAACTTACCCTGACCCTGACTCATATCCTAACACTGACCCTAGCTCTAAAGACCACACTAAACTTAAACCAAACACTAACAGTAACTCTAGCCCTAATTCAAGTCATAACCCTAACCTTAAATCTAACCCTGACCCTGAATGATATCCTAACAGTCACCCTAGCTCTAAACACAGCCCTCACTTTAAACCAAACATGAACAGTAACACTAGACCTTATTTGAGTCCTATCACTAACCCTAAAACTAACCCTGATGCTGACTCATATCCTTACAATAACCCTAGCTCTAAATACTACCCTAACCTTAAACCTAAACCTAACACTAGACCTACCCCTAACCCTAACCCTAAAACTAACCCTAATTGTAACGCTGGCTCTTACATTAGCCAATGCCCAAATCTAGCCGTAACCCTAACAAAAAACTAGTCCTAATCCGAGCTCTAAACCTATATTTATCCCTAACCCTAACTCTAGCATTAACCATAGCTCTAAGGCTATCCCTTAACCTAAGAAAAATCCTAAGCCTAAAGGTAACCCTAGACCTATTTCTAATCCTTAGGCTAACCAAAACCCTAACCCTATTAATAGTCCTAACCCTAGCCCACATTCTAGCTCTAACCCTATCCAAAACCCTAATGCTAACCCTGAACCTTATTCTGACCCTAACACTAACCCTAGGTCTAAAACTGACCCTAACCCTAGACCAAACCCTAACACTACACCTAGAGCTAAACCAAATCTTAAATCTAGCCTTAAATCTTGCCCTACACCTAAACATAAACCTAGCCCTATCTCTAACAATAATCCTTAAGGTAACTCAAACACTAACCCTAACACGAGAAATAAACATAGTCCTAATTCTGGTTGTAACCCTAACACTAACTCTAACCCAAACACTGACCCTGCATTTAGAGTAAACCTATCTCTAATCTGACCCTACCTGAAAATCTAAACCTAACACTAGACCTAGCCATAACCCTAACCCTACAACTATCCCTCAACATAACCCTAATTCTTACATTACCCATAGCCCTAACCCTAGGCCTAAACCTAACAAAAAACCTAGAGCTAATCCTAGGCCTAAATAAATCCTTAAGTATAACCCTAACCCTAACCCTAACCTAACCTTTGTCTTAGTCCTAATCCCTAGCTCAAAGCCTAAATGTTACTCTAAACATAAACCTACACTTATCCCTCAATCTAACACTAACCCTATCCCTAATCCTAACCTTAACCCTAGCCCTAAACCTAGCTCTAATCTTACCCATTACTCTATACCTAAACCTAACCTTATTGATAATCCTAGGCTTAATGCTAAACCTAAACCTACCTGGAAAACTAACCCTAGACCTAATCTTAAACCTCATACTTGACATAGACCTAAACCTATCTCAAACCCTAAACCTTACTATAAACCTAAACATAACCATAGCCCTAACTCTAAGCCTAAACCTCAATCTAACTTTAAACATTGCCCTAAATCTACATCTAATCCTATACATTACCCTAAACCTAACCCTAACCCTAATTATGTGACTAGCCCTACTCCTAAACCTAACCCTATGAGTACTGTAATCTTATCCCTAGAAGTAACCCTAAACCTCACCCTCACCCTAGCCCTAACCCTAGCTCAAAACCTAACCCTTATGCTAAACATAAATGTAAGCCTAACCCTAGTTTTAATCCTAACCCTAACCCCAATTCAAGGCCTATACCTAACCATAAACCTAGCCCTAAACTTAGCTTTAATCCTGTCCATAATACTAACCATAACCCTTACCCAAACGTAAACGCTAGGCCTAACTTTAACCCTATCACTAACCCTAACCCTATCAATTACCCTAAACCTAATGTGAACTCTAAACAAAACCCTAACATTACCCTAACCCACACCCTAGTGCCAATTCAAGCCCTAACCCTAAACCCTAACCTCAAACAACTCTAACACTGACTTTGACCCTAATAAATCTCATAGCTCTAAAGCTGATTTTAATACTAAACCTAACCCTTACACTAGACATAGCCATAACCCTAATCCTAAAACTATCCCCAACCATAAGCTTAGACCTGGCATTAGCCATAGCACGAATCCTAGCCCTAATCCTAACACAAACCCCAGCCCTTATCCTAGCCCTAAACCTAGCCTTAATCCTAACCCTAAACCTAACTTTAGGCCTAACCCAAAAACTAACCCTAGACCTAATCTTAGCCCTAATTTAGTTCTATTCCTAAACCTAGAACTAACCCTAGCCCTAAGACTAACTCTAACTCTCACACTATCCCCATCCCTAGTTCTAACCCTATCCCTTACTGGTACCCTAATCCTATACCTAAACCTTGCCCTAACCCTAGCCCTATAATTAGCTCTAGATCTAACCTAGATCTAATTTTAACTCTAAATCAAACCCTAACACTAGGCATAACCCTAACCCTTACTCTAAACCTAACACTATACCTACCACTAACCCTAACCCTACATTTAACCCTAATTGTAACCCTCATACTTACATTAGACTTATCCTTAACCCTAGCACTAACCTAACCCAAAACCTAGCCCTAATACAAGCCCTAATTCGAGTTTTAACCCTAACCCTAATCCTAACCCTAGCCCTAATCAAAACCATAACCCTAGGCCTAACCCTAGCTCTAACCCTATCCATTGCCATAACCATAACCCTAGGCCTAAACCTAAACCTATCCCTAATCCTACACCTATGCATTATTCTAAACCAAACCTAAACCATAAACCTCACCCTATCATTACAATAAAACTAGTCATAATGCTAATTGAATCCCTAACTTTAAACCTTAACCTATCCCAAACTTCTAACCCAGACATTGACCCTAATAATACCCCTAGCTCTAAACCTGACCCTAACCCTAAACCTAACCCTTATATTACATATAGTCATAAACCTAACCGTAAAACTATCTTTAACCATAACCCTAGATCTGATATTAGCCCTAGCCCTAATCCTAGTCCTAACACTAAAATAAATGATAGCCCTTATCCTACCCCAACCTAGCCTTAATAATTACCCTAACCCTAACTATAGCCCTAACCCTAATTCTAAACTTCACCTTAGCTCTAAACCTAGCTATAATGCCATTCCTTAGACTAAACTTAACCCGAACCCTCACTCTAACTCTAGGCCTAAGGTGAACAGTAAACCTAGCCCTAATCCTAGCCCTATCTTAACCCTAACCCTAACACTAACCCTAACCCTAGCCCTAAGACTATCTCTAACTCTCACACTAGCCCTATCCCTACTTCTAACCCTACCCATTACCGTAATCCTAAACCTAGCCCTAAACCTAGCCATAACCATTGCCTAATACTTATTCCTAGACCTAACCCTAGATCTAACCCTAACTCTAAATCTAACCCTAAACCTAAGCCTAAGCCTAACATTAACACTAGACCTAGCCCTAAAGCTAATCATAAAACTAGCCCTAACCCTAACCCTTGCAGTAAAACAAAACCTAACAATAGCCCTATCCCTAAACCTTAACTTAAACCAAACCTTAACACTACACCTAGATCTATCCCTATCCCTAATTTGAGTACTAATCTTAATGTTAATACTAACCCTAACTCTGACTCATATCCTAACACTCACCCTAGCTCTAAACACCACCCTAAACTTAAACTGAACCCTTATAGTAAACCTAGCCTTAATTCGAGTCCTAACCCTAACCCTAAAACTAAACCTGATGACTATTATTAACCTAACACTAACACTAGCTCTAAAATTCACCCTTACCTTAATCCTAATCCTAACACTAGAGGTTTAACCCCTAATCATAACCCTAAAACTAACCCTAAAACCCTAGTTCTTACATTAGCCATTACTCTAACCCTAGCAATAACCCTAACACAAAAATTAGCCCTAATCTGAGCCCTAAACCTAGCTTAAACCCTAACCCTAGCCCTAACCCTAGCTCTATTCCTATCCCTTACCCTATGCCTAACCCTAAACCTAATGCTAATCCTAATCCTAATACTAATCCTTAACCTAACCCAAACCCTAAACTTATTAGTAGTCTTAACTCTAATCTTCATTCTAGCTCTAACCATAACCCAAACCCTAACCCTAACCCTGACCTTTTTTCTGACCTTAACACTAATCATAAGTCTAAAACTGAACGTAACCCTAAACCAAACTCTAACACTAGCTGTACTGGTAACCTTATACCTAAAACTAACCCTAACACTAGCCATAGATCTAAACCTAATCCTAATCTATCCATAATTTTAGCCCTAGACCTAAAGGAAAACATAGCCCTAGCCCTAATAATAACACTTAGCCTAAAGCCAAACACTACCCCTTCCCCTATACTTAACCCCAGTCCTAATTCTGGCTTTCCCATTAACCATAACCCAAAACTGAACACTGACTCTGACACTAACACTAACCCTAGCTCTAAACATCACCCTAACCCTAAACCTAACCCTAAAACTATACTTAGCTCTAACATTAACCCTAAAACTAGCCCTAATCATAACAAAGTTCTTACATTTGCCATACCCCTAACCTATTGAAAAACCTAACCCTAACCCAAGCCCTACCCTAGCTTTAAAACTGTAGCTAAACATAACCCTAACCTTAGCCCTAACCCTAAACCTAAGTCTAACTCTAGACCTAACTCTAAGCATAACACTAGCCCTATCACTAGCTCTAATCTTATCAATTACCCTAATGATAACCCTAATGCTTCTGCTAACCCTAGGCTGAACACTAATCCTATCCCTAACTCTAACCCTATCCATTACCCTACACCTAACATGAACTAAAAACCTAAAACTATCATTAATCTATCTCTAACTGTAATGATAACTCGAGACTTATCCCTAAACATTAATCTGATAAAAACCCTAAACCTGACCCTGACCCTAATAATACCCGTAGATCTAAACCTGTGCCTAATAAGAAACCTGACCCTTACAATAGATCTAGCTATAAACCTAACCCTAAACCTCTCCCTAAATATAACCTAGGCCTGACATTAGCCCTAGCTCTAATCCTAGTCCTAATCCTAACAAAAACCTTAGACCACATCCAAGCCATAAACCTTGCCTTAATCATAAACCTAACACTAACCATAACCCTAAATCTAATCCTCACCCTAGTCCTAAAAGTAGCTATTCTCCCATCCCTTAACCTAAACCTAACCCTAACCCTAACCTAACACTAACCCTAGCCCTAAACATAGGCCTAAACCTACCACTAACCATAGATCTAATCTAGCCCCTAATTTAGCCCTAACCCTAAACCTAACACTATCCCTAGCCCCAAGACTAACTCTAACTCTCGGCCTAGGCCTATACCTANACTAACCCTAGCCCTAAACATAGGCCTAACCCTAACACTAACCCTAGTCCTAATCCCAGCCCTAATTTAGCCCTATCTCTAACACAACCCTAACCCTAGGCCTAAGACTAACTCAAACTCTCGCCCTAGCCTTATACCTAGTTCTAACCCTATCCCTTACCATCACCCTAAATATAGCCCTAAATTTAGCCCTAATCCTAGCCCTATCCTTAGCCCTAGCTCAAAGCCTAGATCTAAACCTAACTCTAAATCTAACCCTAAACCTAACCTAAACCTCACACTAACACTAGCCCTAATCCTAACATTACTCCTAAAACTCACCCTAACTCTACCCCTAGCCCTAAAACAAAACTGAAACATAATTCTAACCCAAACACTTAATGTAAACCAAACCCTAACCACACACCAAGCCCTAATCCTATTTCTAATTCTAGTTCTAACCCTAACCTGAAAATTAATTCGGACCCTGACTCTCACCCTAAAATTAAACGTATCTCTATACATCATCGTAACCATAAATTTAACCCTAACACTAGACAGAGCCCTAACCCTGACCCTATCAGTAGCTCTAATCATAAAGCTACTTTGTACATTAGCCATAGCCTTAAACCTAGCCCTAAGCTAACCCAAAATCTAGCCTTAATCCAAGTCATAAACTTAGTTTTTTTTAATATTTATTTTTTTAGATTTTGGTGGACACAACATCTTTATTTTATTGGTATGTGGTGCTGAGGATCGAACCCAGTGCACTGTGCATGCCAGGCGAGCACGCTACTTCTTGAGCCACTTCCCCAGCCGCTAAACCTAGCTTTAACCCTAAACGGAAATCTAACCCTAACCCAAAAAGGCCCTAATCCTATACAAAACCCTACCCCTAATCTTATGTCTAACCATATCCATTACCCTAATTATAACCCATTATGCTAACCCTAGGCCTAACCCTAACCCTATCCATTACACTAAACCACACCTAAACCCTAACCCTAACCCAAACAAAAGCCCTAATCCTATCCATTACCCTAATTTTAACCCTTATGCTAACCCTAGGCCTAACCCTCACACTTACCTGTTTAGAGAACCATTGATCCTAGAAGTGCCAACCTTGGGGAGCCTAGTGGAGCAAGCTAAAAGATGAATACTGTGTAGAATCAAAGAAATTTGATCAAATCATTGGGAGACTTATTTCAGTACATACATGTTTCTCTGTTTTCTCCTTAAGGGCTCTCGGATACAGTTTCTTTTGCATGCTGCATTTGGGCCTACCTTCAAAATAGAAACCAGAGAGTGCCCACTGAGAACCGATTGTGTTAAATTTCAAGCACATCCTGCCAACCCTGTTTGATTTCCAGCTCAATTTTCATTCACATCAATAAGCTATAATGAAGGGAAACTTTAAAATACAAACTCTTCCTGACAGTGAACCATTGAACCGACAAGGTCCAAACCTGTGGAGCATATTAAGGCTAAGTAAAAGATGAATCCTTCCCAGTATCATAGAAATTTGAAGAAAGCTAGGGCCGCATGGGTGCTCTTGACACAGATGGAAGGCTTAGCTGTGCAGTTTCTCTGGGTGCAGAAAACAGTCACATCCACACAGGCGCTCTCTGCACAAACAGAAGGCAGCACAGAACACAGAGGCTTTGATTGAACAGAGCACAAGGTCACTCCAGAACCACCCACCTCACCAAACACCATATATGGGTAATAGATGGAATCCATCTTGCAAAACCTTACTCGCCATCTATCAGTGGGCATGGCTACCAGCTTGGTTCTGCAGCTTATCAGGTACCCGGTTTCCAACACCCCTACCTCCAGATGTGATAACAAGATATTTCTCACAAGCTTTTGGGGGGTGTAGCTATCAACGTGGAACAGCAAATGTACAGGCACCTGGTTTCCAATTCAGAGACTAAGAGTAGGGAGGCTCCAGTATAAGCTCAAGCCCTCTCACCCTGGCTACCTCCACCACCCTGAGCACAGAGACTCAAGCTAGGAATAGACAACTCCACCTACTGCAAGAAAAGAAAACAGAGTTCTGAGAGACTATTTTTTTTTTCTTTCTTACTTTTCTTTTCTTGCTCTTCTCATCTATTCTCCTCTACCCTACCCCCTCTGGTCCTCACAACCTCAACATATGTGAAACCAAGAACTTTCCATGAAATTGGACTTTAAGAACTGAATCATTAGAATTGTATAATATAGAGGAATTGCATAGGCCCCACCTCACAACCTACTTACTTGCACTTATTTTCTTTCTTCCTCTCTTTCTTTCCTTGTTATTTTTTCTTCTTTTTTCTTTCTCCCTCTATCCCACGTTCAGCCTCCTAACTTTTACTATTTATACATAGGATAATTTTTTGAATACAGATAAGGAGTTTGAATTTATATCTTCTTCCATAAATTCCCCCTGTCTATTCATTAGAGTTCTCCTCCAAATTGGCTAAGTTAGATTAATCACATACCCTCATTCCTTTCCCCCTTAACATAGCATCCTACCCCTGACTCTCAGTTCTCTATATACCACCAGAAATGGTATGCCTTTTATGAAACTAATGACTATACTCTAAATAATAATTAAAGCCAACATCTGTAGACACAGAGTCTAAATATAAATGTATTTTTAATGTTTAGGCTTAGGAATCGGGTTAGGGTTAGATTTAGAGTTAGGTTTTGATCTATGGTTAGAGCTAGGGCTATGGATAGGGCAAGGGTTAGGACTAAGTTTAGGGCTAGGGTTAGGGTTATGCTAAGGGATAGGGTTAGAACTAGTGACAGGTCTAGTGTGAGAGTTAGATTTATTCTGAAGTCTAGGGTTATGGTTAGGTTTAAAGATAGGGTGAAATTAGCGCTAAGATTAGGGCTAGAGGTAGCATTGGGATTAGAGCTAGGGTTAGGGTTAGGGTTAGGTTTAATCTAGGTTTAAGGTTAGGATAAGGGCTGGGGTTTTTGTTAGGTTTAGGGCTAGGATTAGTGCTAGTGCTAATGTAGGGGTGGGTTTATGGTTGAGGAGAGTAGAGTTTTAGGATTAGGTTTATGGCTAGGTCTAGTTTAAGGGTTTGTTTTAGGGTTAAGGGTCAGCTGTAGAGCTAGGGGAATTATTAGGGTCAGAATCAGGTTAGAGTTTGTTGAGGTTAGGGTTTAGGGTTAGGTCTCAAATAAGCATTAGGGTCAGGGCTAGGGTTATGATAGGTTTTTGTTCAGGGTTCAGGTTAGTTTTATGGTAATTGATAAGGTTATGTTTAGCAATAGGGTTTGAGTTAGGTCTAGGGTTAGCATTAGTGTAAGAGTAATAGTTAGGATAATGGATAGGGTTAGAGCTAAGGTTAGGACTAGGGTTATGGTCAAGAATAGGTCTTGAGTTAGGGTTAGGGTTAGGGTTAGAACTAGGGTTAGTGTTAGGGTTATGTTTAGCATAAGGGTGAGGTTTTGAGCTAGGGTTAGGGCTAGGGTGAGGGTTAGGTTTAGAGTTAGGTCTAGGGATAAGATTAGAGTATGGTTAGGGTTAGGAATGGATTAGGGCTAGCATCATCATTAGGGGTAGGGTTAGGGTTAGAATCATGGATATGGGTAGATGTAGGCATAGGGTCGTGGTTAGTGTTAGATTGAGGTTTAGGTTTAGGGTTAGGGCTATGGTTATGTTTAGGTTTTTGATAAGGGTTAGGGTTTGAGCTAGAGTTAAGTCTATGGCAAGTGTGAGTTATAGGGTTAGGTCTAGTGTTAGTTTTCTGGTTAGGTTTAGGGTTAGGGTTAGGCCTAGTTTTATCAATAGGATCAGGGTTTATTTTTAGGGTAATGGATAGGTTTAGAGCTAGGTTTAGGGCTAGGGTTATGTTTAGGATTAGGGCTAGTGTTAGTGGTATATTTAGGGATAAGTGTAGGTTTATGTTTAGGATAAGGTTCAGGCTTTGAGCTAGGGTTAGGACTAATGAAGTGTTAGGTTAGGGTTAGGGTTAGGGTTATGCTTAGGCCTAGGATTAGCTCTAGGTTTTGTGTTAGGTTTAGGCCTAGGATTAGGGCTGTGGGTAATGTAAGAGCTAGGGTTATGATTAGGGCTAATTTGAGGGTTAGGATTTTGGCTAGGTCTTGTGTTAGGTTTAGATTTTTGGTTAGGGTCAGGTTTAGAGGTAGGTTTACTCTTAAATGCAGGGTCAGTGTTTGGGTTCGTGTTAGAGTTAGGGTTACAGCCAGAATTAGAACTAGGTTTAGGTCCAGGGGTAGAGTTAGTGTTTTTGTTAGTCTAAGGGTTATTTTAAGGGCTAGGGATAGGTTTTTGTTTAGGTCTAGGGCTAGAGTTAAAGCTAGATTAAAGATTTGGTTTAGGTCTAGTGCTAGTGTTTTGGTTTGGTCTAGGGTTAGGGCCAGATTTAGACCTAGGGTCAGTGTTAGGGTCAAAATAATGGTCAGTGTTCATGTTAGGGTTTGGAATAGGGTGAGAGCTAGAGTGAGGTTAGGCTTATGACTATTAATAGGGATAGGGCTTTGATTAGCTTAAGGATTAGGGATAGGAATAGGGTTACCATTAGTGTTAGGTTTTTACTTTGGGTAAGGGATAGGCTTATTGCTACAGCTAGGACTAGAGTTAGGGTTAGGGTTAAATCTAGGTTTAGGGCTCAGATTAGGGATAATTTTTGTATTAGGGTTTGGGCTAATGCTATGGCAATGGATAATGTAAGAACTAGGTTACAATTAGGGTTAGGGGTAGGGGTAGGTCTAGTGTTATGGTTTGGTTTAATTTTAGAGTGATATTTATAGCTAGGATATTATTAGGATATGATTCAGAGACAGTGTTAGTTTTGGGGTTAGGATTAGGACTCAAATAGGGGCTAGGATTACTTTTAGGGTTCCGTTTATGATGAGGGCTGTCTTTAGAGCTAGTGTGACTGTTAGGATATGAGTCAGCATCAGGGTTAGTTTCAAAATTAGGGTTATGACTCGAATTAAGGCTAGGGTTACTGTTAGGGTTTGGTTTAAGTTTAGGGTGGTGTTTAGACCTAGGGTGAGTGTTAGGATATGATTCGGGGTCAGGGTTAGTTTAAGGTTATGATTAGGACTCGAATTAGGGCTAGGGTTAGGTCTAGGTGTAGTGTTAGGGTTTGTTTTAATTTAAAGATTAAGATTAGAACTATTATTCAGTTTTTTTGTTGGAGAGAGAGAGAGAGAGAGAGAGAGAGAGAATTTTTTAATAATTTTTATTTATTTATTTTTTTTTTAGTTTTTGGTGGATACAACATCTTTTTTTTAATTATATTTTTAATGTTGTTGAAGATCAAACACAGCACACCACACATGCCAGGAGAATGTTCTACAGCTTGAGCCACATCCTCAACCCCTATTGCTCAGTTTTGTTTTAGTTCTAGGTTATATGATTAGCATTAGGATTAGGGCTAGTGTTTGTGTTGGGCTTAGGCTTAGGGTTAGGTTAAGACTTGTAGTTACGGTTAGATCAAGGGTTAGGCCTAGGTCTAAGGATAGGGCAAATGTTAGTTCTAGGTTTAGGGTTATGGTAAATGATAGGGATAGAACTAGGGATAAGGCTAGGGTGAGAGTTAGATTTAGTCTTAGGTCTAGGGTTATGTTTAGTTTTAGGGATAGGGCTAAATCAGGGCAAGGATTAGAACTAGGGTTAGTGTTCAGCTTAGCCTAGCATTAGGGCTAGGTTTAGAGTTAAGCTTAGAGTAAGGGATGTGTTACAGCTAGGTTTAGAGGTAGGGTGAGGGGTAGAATTAGGATTAGGGCTAGGCTTAGGGTTAGGGTTATGATTAAGGCTAGTTTTAGGGCTAGGATGAGGGCTAGGGTTTTTTGTACATTTAGGTATAGAATTAGGGCTAGGGATAATGCCAGGTCTATTGTTACAGTTAGGAGTAGATTTAGGATTAGGTCTATGTCTTAGCCTAGTGTAAGTGTTAAGTTTAGGGTAAGGGTCAGTTTTAGAGCTAGAGGTATCTTTAGGTTCAGGTTCAGGGTTATGGTTTGTATTAGGTTAAGATTTATGGATAGGGCTCAAATGAGCATTAGGGATAGAGTTAGGATTAGGGTAATGAATAGGGTTAGGTTTAGGGTTCAGGGTAGATTTAGGGTTCAGGGTAGGTTTAGTGTAATGGACAGATTTAGGGTTTTCGATAGGGTTAGGTTTAGGCCTAGGGTTAGCATTAGGAATAGGGTTATCATAAGGGTAATGTACAGGGTTAGGTTTAGGGTTAGGGTTAGGGCTAGGGTTAGGGTTATTTTTAGGGATAAGGCCAGGGTTATGTTTAGGCCAAAGGTTAGGCTTTGAGCTATGGTTAGGTCTAAGGTGAGGGTTAGGCTTAGGGTTAGGGCTAGGTTTAGGGGTAGGTTTATGCTTATGGTAGGTTTGGGCCTTGGATTAGGGCTGGGTTTTGTGTTAGGTTTAGGTCTAGGGTTAGTGCTATGGGTAACGTAAGATCTAGGGTTCTAATTAGGGCTAGTTTTATGGTTAGGGTTATGGCTATGTCTAGTGTTAAGTTTATATTTTGGTTTAGGTTAAGGGTTATAGTTAGGGCTAGGACTAAGTTTTTGTTTAGATCTAAGGCTAGTGGTATTACTAGATTTAGGATTAGGTTTTTGTCTATGGGTAGTGTTAGGGATAGGTTTAGGTAAAAGTTTAGTGGAAGGGCTAGTGTCAGGGTTCAGTTTAAGGTTAAGGTCAGGTTTAGACCTATGATTAGTGTTATGATCAGAATAAGGGTGAAGGTTAGAGTTAGGTTTGGGGTTAGATTTAGAGCTAGAATGAGGGCTAGGGTTTGGACTAGTAAGAGAGTTAATGTTTGATTTAGGCTAAGGATGACGATTAGGACTGTGGTTAGCATTATGGATAGGGTTTGGCTTAGGATAAGGGATAGGGTTAGATCTAGGCTTATAGCTAGGGTTAGGGTTAGGTTTAGGGCTAAAGTGTTAGTTTTAGGGATAGGGATAAATCTAGTTTTAGGGCTCAGACTAGGGCTAGTTTTGTTTTTGGGTTAGGGCTAGTGGTAGGACCATGGCTAATGTAAGAACTAGGGTTATTATTAGTGATAGTTTTAGGGTTAGGGTTTGGGCTAGGAATGGTGTTAGCATTTCCTTTATGATTAGGGTGATATATAGAGCTAGGGTTAGTGTTTGAATATGAGTCTTGGTAAAGGTTAGTTTTAGTCCTAGGACTTGAATTTGAGCTAGGGTTATTGCTATTGTAGGGTTAGGGTTTGATTTAGGTTAGGTTTAGGGTTAGGGTAATGGCTCAGTTTTGTTTTAGGGCTAGAGCTAGTGTTAGGGTAAGTTTTATGATTAGGCATAGTGTTCAGCTAGTGGTAGGGTGAGGTTTAGGCTTAAGGTTAGAGTTAGATTTAGAGTTTATAACCATAATTTCGATTTTTGGTTAGATCTAGGGTAAGAGCTAAATTAAGGTATAGTGTTATGGTCACAGTAATGGACAGGTTTAGAAATAGAAATAGGGCTAGGTTGAGAGTTAGAGTTATTCTTAGGGCTAGAGTTAGGGATTGGCTTAGGGTAAGGGATAAATTAGGGCTAGATTAGCACTAGGTTTAGTGTTAGGGTTAGGCCTGTGGTTAAGGCTAGAATTAGGGTTAGTGTTAGTTTTAGGGTTATGATTAGTTTAGGGGAAGGGATAAGGTTATGGCTAGGTTCAGGCCTAGGCCAAGGGTTAAAATTAGCTATAGGAATAGGGTGAGTGTTCAAGTTAGGAATAGGGCTAGGTTTAGGGCTAGGATGAGGGCTAGGGTTTGTGTTAGGTTTAGAGCTAGGATTAGAGCCAGGGCTAATGTCAGGTCTAGGGTTATGGTTAGAAATAGTGTTAACTTTAGGTTTATGGCTAGGTCTAGTGTAAAGTTAGGTTTAAGGTAAAGGTCAGGTTTAGAGCTAGGTGTATTATTATGGTCAGAGTCCAGTTTAGGCTTTGGTTTAAGATAACGTTTAGGGTTAGGGCTAAGATTAGCATTAGGGTTAGGGTTAAAGTAGTGAATAGTGTTACGTTTAGGGTTCAGGTTAGGTTTAGAGTAATAGATATGGTTAGTTTTAGTGATAGGATTAGGGTTAGGCCTAGGGTTAGCATTTGGGTTAGGTTTATGTTTAGGGTAAAGAACAGGGTTAGTGCTAGTGTTAGGGCTTGTGTTCATGTTAGGATTTCGGCTAGGTTTAGAGATAGGCCTAGGGTTAGTGTTAGTGTTAGGTTTAGCAGAAGTGTTAGGGTTTGAGCTAGGTTTAGGGCTAGAGTGAAGGTTAGAGTTAGAGTCAGGGTTACAGTTATGGTTAGGGTTAGGGTTATTGCTTCGGTTAGCTTTAGGGTTAGGGTTATGTTTAAGATAATAGATAGAGTTTGTGCTAGGATTTGTGCTATGGTTACATTTAGGATTAGGGGTAGCTTTAGGGTTAGGTTGAGGGTTAGGTCTGTTATGTTTAGGGTAAGGATTAGAGTTTGAGTAGGGTTAGTGCCAGGGCCAGTGTTAGGGCTATGGTGAGTGCTAGGGATAGGGTTAGGGTTACGCTTATTTCTAGGTTTATGGCTAGGATTAGGGCTTGGTTGCATGTGAGGTTTAGGGCTAGTGTTAGGTGTATGGGTAATGTAAGCGCTAGGGTTATGATTATGGGTAGATTTAGGGTTTGTCTAGTGTTTGGGTTAGTTTTTCAGTTAGGATAAGGTATAGAGCTAGGGTTTGTGTTAGGGTAAGTGTCTAGTGTTAAGTGTAGGTTTACAGTTAGGGATAGATTTAGGGTTATGTTTATGGTTAAGTCTAGTGCAAGGGTTAGATTTAGGGTAAGGGTCAAGTTTAGAGCTAGATGTATTATTAAGGTCATGGTATGGCTTACGGTTCAGTTTAGGTTAAGGTTTAGGTTTAGGGCTTTAATTAGCGTTAGGGTTAGAGTTAGGGTTAGGGTAATGAATAGGCTTAGGATTAGGATACAGGTTAGTTATAGGGTAATAGATAGTTTTAGGGCAATGGTAATGGATAGGTTTTAGAGATTGTGATTGAGTTAGGGTTAAGCCTAGGTTTAGAATTAGGGTTAGGAATACGATTAGGGTAATGGATAGGATTAAAGCTAGGGTGAAAGCTAGGGTTATGTTTAGGATTAGGGCTAGGGTTAGAGTAGTGTATAGAATTAGAGCTATGGTTAGGGCTATGTTTAAGTGTAGGATTGGGGCTATGGTTAGGTTAGGATTTGGGATAGGGCTAGAGTTATGTTTAGGGTAAAGTTTAGGCTTTGAGCTAGGGTTAGATCTAAGGGAAAGGTTAGGGTTAGGGTAGGGCTACAGTTAGTTTATGGTTACACTTAGGGTTAGGTTTAGGCCTAGGATTAGGGCTAGGTTTTGTGTTATTTTAGGCCTAGGGTTAGGGCCATGGTTATGATTAGGGTTAGTTTTAGGGTTAGGGTTATGGCTAGGTGTAGTGTTAGGATTAGGTTTTGAGTTATGGTGAACTTTGGATCTAGGTTTATGTTAGAGTCAGGGTCAGTGTTCGTGTTAGAGTGAGTGGTGTGGTTAGTTCCAGAATTAGGACTAGTTTTAGGTCTAGAAGTTGTGTTAGTGTTTGTGTTATATTAAGGGTGATTGTTAGGGCTAGGGCAAGGTTGTTGTTTAGGTCTAGGGCTACTGTTATGGATAGATTTAGGATTAGGTTTAGGTCTAGGACTACTGTTATGTTTAGGTTTAGGTATAGGATTACTGGTAGGGCTAATGTTAGTGTTCAGGTTCGGGTTAGGGTCAGGTTTAGACCTACAAATTAGTGTTAGGGTCAGTATAAGTTTCAGGGTTAGGATTAGGGTTTCTGTTGTGGGCTAGGGTTAGGACTAGTAATAGGGTTAGGATTTGGGTTAGGCTATGGATTAGGGTTAGGACTAGTGTTAGCATTAGTTTTATGGTTTGGATTAAGGTAACAAATAGGATAAGAGCTAGGTTTAGGGAAGGGTTAGGGACTGGCTTACGGCTAGAGTTAGTGTTAGGGTTAAAGCTAGGGTTAGTGCTCAGATTAGGACCAGGTTTTGTGTTAGGTTAGGGCTAGTGTTAGGGCTACAGGTAATGTACGATCTAGGGTTTTGATTAGGGCCAGTTTTGGGGTTAGTGTTATGGCTAGGTCAAGTGTTAGGGTTAGGGTTAGTGTTAGTGTGATATTTAGAGCTAGAGTTAGTGTTAGGGTCAGGGTCAGTGTTTAGGTTAGAGTTAGCTTTAGGGTTAAGGCCAGAATTATCACTAGGGTTAGGTCTTAGTGTAGGGTTAGTGTTTGGGTTAGGTTAAGGTTTAATATTAGGCTTCAGGCTAGGCTTTTGTTTATGTCTAGGGCTAGAAATATGGCTAGATTTAGGATTAGGCTTAGGTCAAGGGCTAGTGTTAGGGTTCAGTTTAGGAATAGGTTCATTTCTAGTGCTAGTGTTAGGTTTCATTACAGGGTTAGGGTCAGGTTTAGAACTACGGTTACCATTAGCGTCAGAATAAGTGTCAGATTTGAGTTATGGTTAGAGGTAGAATGGGGGCTAGGGTTAGGACTAATAATAGGATTAGGGTTAGGACTAGGGTTAGCACTGGGTTTAGGGTTGGCTTAGTGTAAGTGATAGGGTTAGACCTAGGATTAGGGCTACATTTAGGGTAGGGTTAGGGCTAGTGTTAGGATTAGGTTTAGGGTTAAAGCTAGGGTTAGATTTCAGATTAGGGCTAAATTTTGGTTAGAGTTAGGGCTAGGTTTAGAGTTTCAGCCAATGTTTGCAGTAGAGTTAGGATTTGGGTTAGTTATAAAATTGCAGTTAGGACTAGGTCTAGTTTTAGTTTTAGGTTTAACATTAGGGTGATGTTTAGAACTAGGGTTAGTATTAGGGTCAAATTTAAGGTCAGGGGTAGTTTTAGGGTTAGAGTTTGGACTCAAACTAGGTCTAGGGTTAGGGCTAGGTGTAGAGTTAGGTTTTGGTTTAGGTTAACCTTTTAAGTTAGGGCTATGGCCTGGTTTTGTTTTAGGGCTATGGCTATGGTTAGGGCTAGTTTTAAGATTATCATTAGGTTTAGGAATAATGTAGTAATTCTAAGGCTAAATCTAACTCTAAACCTAAGACTAGCACTAGAAATGAACCTATTCCTAAACCTAACCCTAACACTAGTCTTAGGTTTAGAGTTCGATTTCGAGTTAGGATTAGATCTAGGGTAAGGTCTAGGGCTAAGGATATGGCTAGCGTTAGTTTTGGGTTTATAGCTAGGATTAGGGTTATGATAAAAATAGTGTTAGAACTAGGGATAAGGCTAGGGCAAGAGTGAGAGTTAGTCTTAGGGCTAGGCTTAGTGTTTTGTTAGGTATAGGGCTTAATTAGGGCTAGAAATAGGGCTAGGTTTATGTTTATGTTTAGGCTTAGGGTTAGT
Source organism: Marmota marmota marmota (assembly GCF_001458135.2). Taxonomy (NCBI): domain Eukaryota; kingdom Metazoa; phylum Chordata; class Mammalia; order Rodentia; family Sciuridae; genus Marmota; species Marmota marmota. Next base: position 58,331 of record NW_026007100.1, read on the forward strand.
TTTGGGCTTAGGGTTAGGTTTGGTGTAAATAATAAATAATTATTTAGTGGGTTAGAGCTAGGTTTAGGGCTAGGATGAAGGTTAGAATTAGGGTTAGGGCTAAGGTTTCATTAGAGTTATAATTAAGGATAGGTTAAGCGCTAGGATGAGGGCTACAGTTTGTGTTTTGGTTAGGGCTAGGATTAGTGTTAGGGCAAATATCAGTTCTAGGGATATGGTTAGAGATAGTTTTAGGGTTAGGTTTATAGTTACGTTTATGTAAGGGTTAGATTTAGGTTAAGGGTCAAATTTAGACCTAGGGGTATTATTAGGGTAAAGGTCACGTTTAGGGTTTTGTTTAGGTTAGGGTCTAGGGTTAGGGCTCAAATTAACATTAGGATTTGGGTTAGGGTAATGGTAGGGTTAGGTTTAGGGTTCAGGTTNAGCTTTAGAGCTAGAATTATTATTTGTGTCATGGTCAGGGTCAGGGTTAGCATTTGGTTTACTTAAGGTTAAGGGGTTAGGGCTCAAATTAGCGTTAGGGTTAGGTTTAGAGTTAAGGAAATGGAAGGGTTTACTTTAAGTTTTAGTTAAGGTTTAAGAAACAGATGGGTTAGGTTTCAGCGATCGGGTTAGGGTTAGCATTAGGGTTAGGGTTATGTTTAGTGTAATGGATAGTTCTAGAGCTAGGGTTAGGGCTAGGTTATGGTTTGGATTAAGTCTAAGATTAGGGTTAGGTTTAGGAATAGGGCTAGGGTTTGGTTTATGGTAAGTGTTAGAGTTAGGGTAAGTGTTAGTTTAGGGTTAAGGTTATGGTTAGGTTAGGATAAGGGTTAGTGTTTGTGCTAGGGTTAGGGCTAGTGTGAGGGTTAGGTTTAGATTCAATTCTGAGTTCAAGATTTGGTTAGAGTTAGGTTTAATTTTAGGGATAGGGTTTTACTTAGGGTTAGGGTTAGTGTTAGGGTAATGGATATGATTAGAGCTAAAGTTTGGGCTAGGGTTAAGGTTAGGATTCGGGCTAGGTTTAGGATCAGAATTTAGAATAGGGCTAGGATTATGCTTAGTGTAAAGGTTAGGCTTTGAGCTAGGGTTCGGTCTAAGGAGAGAGATAGGGTTAGAGTTAGGGTTTGGGTTAGGGCTAGGCTTAGGTTTATGCTTAGAGCTAAGTTTAGGCCTAGGATTACCTCTAGGTTTTGTGTTAGGTTTAGGGCTAGGGATAGGACTATGGGTAATGTAAAAGGTAGGGTTATGTTTAGGGTTAGTTTTAGGTTTAGGATTATGTCTAGGTCGAGTGTTAGGTCTAGGTTTTGGGTTAGTGTCAGATTTAAAGCTAGTTTAAGTGTGAGGATCAGGGTCAGTGTTCGGGAGAGGGTTTGGTTTAGGGTTAGATCCAGAATTAGGAGTATGTTTAGGTCTAGGGATAGGGTAAGTGTTTGGTTTAGGTTAAGGGTTATTGTTAGGGCTAGTTCTAGGATTTTGTTTAGGTCTAGGGCTAGAGTTATAGCTATATTTAGAATTAGCTTTAGTTCTAGGTCTAGTTTTAGGCTTAAGTATATGAATAGGGTTACCGGTAGGTCTAGTATTATGTTTTGGTTTAGTTTTAGGGTCAGGTTTAGACCTAGGATTACTTTTAGGGTCAGATGAGTGTCAGGGTTTGGGTTAGAACTAGAATGAGTGCTAGTTTAGGACTAGTAATACTGTTAGTGTTTAAGTTAGGCTAAGGATTCAGGTTAGGACTAGGGTTAGCATTTGGTTTAGGGTTTGGCTTAGGGTAAGGGATAGGGTTAGGGCTAGGGTTAGGGCTCAGGTTAGGGTTAGGGTTAGGGCTAGTGTTAGGTTTAAGATTAGGGTCTATGCTACGTTTAGGACTAGAATTAGGGGTAGAATTTTTGTTAGGGTTAGGTCTAGGGTTATGACAACGAGTAATGTACGAACTAGGGTTACAATTAAGGCTAGTTTTAGGGTTACAGTTAAGTTTAGGTTTAGAGTTAGGGTTAATTTAAGTTACGATGATGATTAGAGCTATGATTAGTGTTAGGGTCAGTGTCAGGGTCAGAGTAATTTTTAGATTTAGGGTTAGGGCTAGGTGTAAGGTTTGTGTTTGTTTTAGTTTAAGGTTTTTGGTTAGGGATATGGTTTGATTTTATTTTATGGCTAGGGCCAGGGCTAGGACATGTTTTAAGATTAGCATTATAGTTAGGGGTAGTGTTAGTGTTTAGTTTGGCTTATGATTACAGTTAAATTTAGAGTTAGGTTTAGATTTAGAGTTTGGTTTAGATCTAGAGTTAAGATAGGGCTAAGGATAGAACTAGGCCTAGGGCTGGGGCAAGGGCAAGAGATATAGTTAGTCTTAGGGCTAGGGTTAGGGTTAGTATCAGATTAAATTAGGGCTAGGATTAGCACTAGGCTTAGTGTTAGTATTAGGCCTAGGGTTAGGGCGAGAGTTAAGGTTAGGTTTAGTGTTTTGGTTAGGTTTAAGGTAAGGGATGGGGTTATAGGTAGGTTTAGGGCTAGGGTGAGGATTAGTAGGGTTAGGACTCGGGTTATGGTTCGGGTTACAATTAAGGCTAGGTTTAGGGTTAGGATTACAGTTAGGGCTAATTTCAGGTCTAGGTTTATGATTAAAGATAGTTTAAGTTTAGGTTTATGACTACGCCTTGTATAAGCATTACATTTAGAGTTAGGGTCAGGTTTAGATCTAAGGGTATTCTTAAGGTCATGGTCATGATTAGTGTTTTGGATAGGTTAAGGTTTAACTTTAGGACTCGAATTAGCATTAAGTTTAGGATCAGCATAATGATAGGGTTAGGTTTAGGTTTCAGGTTAGATTTAGGGTAATGGATAAAGTGAAGATTAGGGATAGGATTAGGTTTAGGCCTAGAGTTAGCATTAGGATTAGGGTTATGGTTAGGGTAATGGATAGGGTTATAGCTAGGGTTACAGCTAGGGTTATGGTTACAATTAGTGATAGGGTTAGAGTTAGGTTAAGGTTAAAGCGAGGGTTAGGGCTCAAAATAGGTCTAGGATTTGCATTAAGTTAGGGCTAGGGTTAGGGTTACAGCTAATGTAAGTACTAAGGTTATGATTAGGGCTAATTTTAGTGTTAGGCATTAGGACTAGGTCCAGTGTTAGGTTTAGTTTTAGGGTTAGGGTGATGCTTAGACCTAGGTTTAGTGTTAAGGTCAGAGTCAGGGTGATGGTTAGTTTTAGGGTTTGGGTTAACACTCAAATTATTGCTAGGGTTAGGGATGGGTGTAGAATTAAGACTTGGTTTATGTTAAGGATTAGGGTTAGGTGTATGGCTCCATTTTGTTTTCGAGCTAGGGCTGGGGTTAGGGCTAGTTTTAGGATTAGCCTTAGGGTTAGGGCTAACGTTAGGTTTAGGCTTAGGCTTATTGTTAGGGTTAGATTTAGAGTTAGGGTTAGATCCAGGGTTATGGCCAGGGATATGAATAGAGCTAGAGTTAGACCTAAGTTTTAGGCTAGGATAAGGCTTCCAGTAAAGTATTGGGTTAGAACTACAGTTAGGGATAGGGTTAGGGTAGAGTTAGGGATAGGGCTAAATTAAGGCTAAGATTAGGGCTATGGTTAGTGTTAGGGTTAGGCTTAGGGTTAGGGTTCAGGTTATAATTAAGGCTATGTTTAGGGCTAGGATAAGGACTAGGGTTTGTGCTAGGGTTAGGGCTAGGATTATGGCTAGGGCTAAAGTCAGGTCTATGGTTATGTTTAGGGATAGTTTTAGGGTTAGGTTTATGGCTAAGTCTAGTGTAAGGGTTATTATAGGGTAATAGTCAGGTTTAGAGCTAGGGGAATTATTAATGTGAGGGTCAGTGTTGGCTTTGGTTTAGGTTTGTGTTTAGGTTTAGGGCTTGAATTAGCATTAAGGTTAGCATTAGGGTAATGATAAGGTTAGGTTTAGGGTTCAGGTTAAGTTTAGGGTAATTGACAGTTTGGGGGATAGTGATAAGTTTAGGGTTAGACCTAGGGTTACATTAGCATAAGGGTAATGTTTAGAGTATTGGATACAGTTAGAGTTAAGGTTATGGCTAGGGTTATGTTTAGTATTAGGTCTTGAATTAGGGTTAGGTTGAGGGTTAGAACTAGGGTTAGGTTTAGGGTTATGTTTAGCGTAACGGTTAGGTTCTGAGGTATGTTTAGGGCTAGGATGGGATTTAGCTTCAGGGTTACATCTAGGGATAGGATGACCATAGGTTTTGGGTTAGAGTTAGGGTTAGAGTTAGACCTAGGATTAGTGGTAGGTTCAGTATAAAGGTCAGGGTTAGGTTTAGAATTTGGGATAGGGTAAGAGCTAGATTGAGAACTAGGGTTGGGGCTACTAATTGAGTTAGGGTTTTGGTTAGCCTAAGGATTAGTGATAGGTTTAGGTTACCCTTAGGTTTAGGGGTTTGCTTAGAGTAAGGGATTGGTTTAGAGCTAGGTTTAGGGCTATAATTAGGGTTATAGTTAGGGTTAAATCTAGGTTTAGGATTTGGATTAGGGCTAGTGTTTGTTTTAGGGTTAGGGATAGGATTAGGGCCACAGCGAATGTAAGAACTAGGGTTAAATATAGGTTAGTATTAGTGTTATGATTAGGTTTATTTTTAGGGTTAGGTTTAAGTTTAGGGTGATATTTATAGCTAGGGTTTGTGTTAGGATAAGAGTCAGGTCGGGGTTCATTTTAGGGTTAGTGATAGGACTCAAATTATTGTTAGGGTTAGTCTTAGCATCTGGTTTAAGGTGAGGGTGGTGTTTAGAATTAGGTTGAGTGTTAGGATATGAGTCAGGGTCAGTGTTAGTTTTAAAGTTAGTGTTAGAACTCGAATTAGGGCTAGGGATAGGTCTAGGTTTAGTGTTAATGTTGGTTTAAGTTAATTGTTAGGATTAGGGCTATTTCTTGGTTTTGGTTTAGTCCTAGGGTTAGGTTGAGGGATAGTGTAAGTGTTAAGCTTAGGCTTAGGGTTAGGGTTAGATTTGGAGTTAGGGTTAGATCTAGGGTTAAGGCTGGGAGTAAGGATAGGACAAGGGTTAGTGCTAGGGATAGGGTTATGGTAAGGGATAAGGTTAAAAGTAGGGATAGGTATAAGGCGAGAGTTAGAGTGAGTCTTAGGGCTAGGGTTAGTGCTGGGTTAGAGATTGGGCTAAATTAGTGCTAGGATTAAGGCTAGGTTTATTTGTTTGGCTTAAGCCTAGAGTTAGGGTTATGGTTAGGTTTAAGTTTAGAGCAAGAGATGGCATTATAGCTAGGTATAGAGGTTGCGTGAGGTTTACAATTTGTGTTAGGGGTAGGGTTAGGGTTAAGGTTATGATTAAAGCTAGGTTTAGGGCTAGGATGAGAGCTAGGGTTTGTTTTAGATTTAGGACTGGGATTAGGACTAGGGCTAATTTCAGGTCCAGAATTATGGTTAAAGATAGTTTTAAGGTTAAGATTATGGCTAGGTCTATGGTGAGGGTTATGTGTAGGGTTATGTTCAAGTTTAGAGCTAGGGGTTTTATTAGGGTCAAGGTCAGGATTAGGGTTTGGGATAGCTTAAGGTTTAAAGTTATGGCATGAATTAGTGTTAGTGTTAGGGTTAGGGTAATGATATTGTTAGGTTTAGGTTCAGGTTAGGTTCAGGGTAATAGATTGGGTTAAGATTAGGGTTCATGCCTATGGTTAGCATTAGGGTTATAGTTTTGGTTTTGGTAATGGATAGAGTTAGAGATTGGTTTAGGGCTAGGTTTATGGTTACAAATTCGGCTAGGGTTAAAGCTAGGATTAGGGCTAGGTTTTGGGTTAAGTTAGGGCTAGGTTTAGGGTGAGGTTTAGGTTTAGGTTTAGGGTTAGATTTAGAGTTAGTGTTAGATTTAGATGTAGGGCGAGGGCTAAGTTTTGGGCTAGGTTTGGGCTAGGATTAGGGCTAGGCTATGGGTTACTGTAAGGGATAAGGTTAGAACTAGGGATAGGGCTAGGGCAAGAATTAGAGTTAGTCTTTGGGCTAGGGTTATAATTAAGTTTAGTGTTAGGGCTAAATTAGAGTTAGGATTAGAGTTAGGGTTAGTATTAGGGTTAGGCCTTGGTTTAAGGCTATGGTTAGGACTAGGGTTAGGGTATGGTATGATGTTATAGCGAGGTTTTTGCCTAGGGCAAGGTGTAAATTTAGGGTTAGGGCTAGTGTTAGAATTAGGGTTAGGTTTAAAGCTATGTTTAGGGCCAGGATTAGGGCTATGGTTTTTATTAGGGATAGGGCTAGCATTAGGACTATGGCTAATGTCAGGTCTAGGGTTATGGTTAGAGATAGTTTTAGGGTTAGGTTTATGGCTAGGTATAGTGAAAGGTTTAGGTTGAGGGTTCAGGTCAGCTTCAGATCTAGGGGTATCATTAGGGTCAAGGTCAGGATTTGTTTATGTTGAGGTTTAGGGTTAGGGCTCAAATTAACTTTAGTGTTACATTTAGGGTTAGGGTAATGGATATGGTTATGTATAAGTTTCAGGTTAGGTTTAAGGTAATGGATAGGGTTAGGGCTATGGTTAGGATTCAGATTATTCTAGGGTTAGCATTAGGGGTAGAATTAGGGTAAGCTAATTGATAGAATTAGAGCTAGAGTTAGGGCTTGGGTTATGGTTAGGATTAAGGCTAGATTTAATGTTAGGGTTAGGTTTGAGGTTAAAGCTAGGGTTAGGGTTTGGATTAGGGTTAAGTTTTAGATTAGCTTAGGGCTAGGGTTAGGGCTAAAGCTAATGTAAAAACTAGGATTATGATTAGGGCTAGTTTTATGACTAGGGTTTGGGCTAGGTCTAGTATTAGGGTTAAGTTAAGCTTTAGGGCAAAGATTTGAGATGAGGTTATTGTTAGGGTCAGAGTCAGGGTCAGTGTTAGTTTTAGTGTTAGGAATAACACTCAAATTAGAGATAGGATTAAGACTAGGTATATGGTTAGGTTTTGTGTTAAGGTTAGGGCAAGAATTAGGACTAGGGCTAATGTCAGGTATAGAGTTATGGTTAGGTTAGGATTAGTGTTATGGCTATGGCTCGGTTTTGTTTTAGGGCTAGGGCTTGGGTTAGGGCTAGTTTTAGGATTAGTGATAGTGTTTGGGTTAGTGGTAGGGTGAAGTTTAGGCTTAGGGTTAGGGTTATATTTAGAGTTATGTTTAGATCAAGGGTTAGAGCTAGAGTTAGGGCTAAGGTTAGGGCTAGTGTTACGGTTATGGTAACAGATAAGGTTAGTGCTAGAAATAGGTCTAGGGTGAGAGAGTTAGTTTTAGGACTAGGGTTAGAGTTAGGGTTACAGTTAGCGATAAATTAGGGGTAGGATTAGAGCTAGGGTTAGTGTTATGGTTATGCCTAAAGTTAGGGCTCGGGTTAGGGTTAGTGATAGTTTTAGGGTTAGGGTTAGGGGAAAGGGAAGGGATGTGGTTATACCTAGGTTCAAAAATAAGGCGAGGGTTGAAATTAGGAATTGGTCTAAGGTTAGGGTTAAGGTTAGGATTAAGGATAGATTTAGGGCTAGGATGAGAGATAAGGTTTGTGTTAGGTTTAGGACAAAAATTAGGTAGAGTGATAATGTCAGGTCTAGGGTTATGGTTAGGGATACTGTTAGGGTTAGTTTTATGGCTAGGTGTAGTCTAAGGGTTAGATTTAGGGTTAGGGCCATGTTTAGAGCCAGGTGTATTATTAGAGTCAGTGTCTTGTTTAGAGTTTGGTTTAGGTTATGGTTTAGGCTTACGGCTCAAATTAGCATTAGAGTTAGAGTTAGAGTAATTTATAGGTTGAGTTTTAGTGTTCAGGTTAGGTTTAGGTAATGGGTAGGGTTAGTGTTAACAATAGGTTTAGGTTTAGGCCTAGGGTTTTCATTTGGGTTAGGCTTATATGTAGGGTAACAGATAAGTTAGAGCTAGGTTTATGGTTAGGGTTATGGGAGGTTTAGGGTTAGGTTTAGGGTTAGGGTTAGGCCTAGAGTTAGTGTTAGGGTTAGGTTTAGGGTAAGTGTTAGGGTTTGAGCTATGGTTAGGGCTAGGGCAAGTGTTAGGGTTAGTGTCAGATCTAGGTTTAGGATTAGTGTTAAGTTGAGGGCTAGGGTTAGCATTAGGTTTAGGGTTATGTTTAGGGTAATGGATAGAGTTAGATGTAGGGTTTGGCCTTGGTTATGGTTAGGATTAGGGCTAGGATTAGGGTTCAGGTTAGGGTTAGGGCTAGGGTTATGTTTATTGTAAGGGTTAGTGTTTGAGCTAGGGTTATGGCTAAGGCGAGAGTTAGGGTTAGGGTTACACGTAGGGCTAGGGTTAGGGCTAGGATTAGGGCTAAGTTTTGTGTGAGGTTTGGGGCTAGCATTATGGCTATGGGTAATGTAAGAGCTAGTGTTAGGATTATGGTTTTTCTAGGGTTAGGGTTATGGCTAGATTTTTGGATAGCATAATGTTCAGAGCTAGGGTTATTTTTAGGAGAAGGGTCTTTTTTGTGTTAGGGTTAGGTTTATTGTTGGGGCCAGAATTAGGGCTAGTGTTAGGTCTAGTGGTAGGGTTAGTGTTTGGGTTAGGTTAAGGGTTATTATTAGGGCTCAGGCTAGGTTTTTGTTTTGGGCTAGTGCTACAGATTTAGCTAGATGTAGAATTAGGCTTTTATCTAGGTCGAGTGTTAAGGTTAAGTTTAGCTATATGGTTACCCACTGGGCTAGTGCTAGGGTTTTGTTTAGGGTTAGGGTCAGGTTTCAACCTAGGGTTAGAGTTAGGGTCAGAATAAGGGTCAGGTTTAGGGTTAGGGTTTGGGTTAGGGTTAGAGCTAGAATGAGGGCTAGGGTTAGGATTAGTATTAGAGTTATGATTTGGGTAGGCTAAGGATTAGGATTAGGACTAGGGTAGCATTACTTTAGGGTTTGGCTTAGGATAAGGGATAAGTTTAGAGCTAGGATTAAGGCTAGTGTTAGGGTTAGGAATAGGGCTAGACTTAAGGTTAGGGTTAGGTTTAATGCTAGGTTTAGGTCTCGGATTAGGGCTAGGTTTTCTGTTATTATAGGACTATGGCTAATATAAAAACTGGCATTATGATTAGGGCTAGTTTTAGGGTTTGAATTAGGGCTAGGTCTAGTGTTCAGGTTAGGTTTAGGTTTAGGGTGACGTTTAGAGCTAGGGTTAGTTATAGGGTCTGAGTCAGGGTCAGGGTAAGTTCTAGAGTTAGGGTTAGAACTCGAATTAGGGCTAAGTTAGGGCTAGGTATAAGCTTAGGGTTTGGTTTATGTTAAAGATTAGTGTTAAGCCTGTGACTCGGTTTAGTTTGAGTGATAGGCCTAGGGTTAAGACTAGTTTTCCAATTAGCATTAGGATTAGGGCTATTTTTAGGATGAGGTTTAGTCTTAGGTTTAGGGTTTGTTTTAGAGTTAGGGTTAGGTCTAGGTTTAGAGCTAGGACAAATTTTGGGCTAGTGTTGGGGCTAGGTTTAGGACTAGGGTTTGGGTAATGGTAAGGGATAGGTTTAGAACTAGGGTTAGTGCTAGGGTGATAGTTAGGGGTAGGGTTAGGGTGAGGGTTAAATTAGTTCTAGGATTAATGCTAGGGTTATTGTCAGGGTTAGGCCTAGGTTTAGGGTTAGGATTAGTGTAAGGTATGATGTTATAGCTAGGTTTAGGGCGAGGGTCCAAATACAGTTAGGGCTTGGGTTAGGGTTAAGATAAGGATTAAGCCTGTGTTTAGGGCTAGGATTAGGGCAAGGTTCTGTGTTAGGTTTAGGGCTATGATTAGGGCTAGGGGTAATTTCAGGTCTAGGTTTATATTTAGGGTTAATTTTGGTTTAGGTTTATGGCTAGTTCTAGTGTAAGTGTTAGGTTGAGGGTTAGGGTCACGTTTAGAGATAGAGTTATTATTAGTGTCACAGTCATGGTTAATGTTTGGGTTAGGTTAAGTTTAGGGTCAGGACTCTCATTAACATTAGGGTTAGGCATAAGGTTAGGGTAAAGTTTATGTTTAGGTTTACGGTTCATGTTAGGTTTAGGGTAATGGATAAAGTTAGGGTTAGAGATAGGGTTAGGGTTATCCTAAGGTTAGCATTAGGGTTAGGGTTACGGTTAGGGTAATGGATAGTGTTAGAGCTAGGGTTAGAGCTAGGATTATGGTTAGGATTAAGGCTAGGGTTAGGTTTAGGGTTAGGGCAAATTTTAGTGTTAGGGTTAGGTTTAGGGTAATGGTTAGGGTTAGGATTAAAAAGAGGTGTAGGGCTTAGGTTAGGGCTAGGTTTTGGGTTAGGTTATGCAAGGATTAGGGCTAAGGTTAATGTAATAATTAGAGTTATGATTAGGGCCACTTTTAGGGTTACAGTTAGGGCTAGGTCTAGTTTTAGGGTTAGGTATACTTTTAGAGTGATGTTAGAGCTAGGATTAGTGTTAGGGTCAGAGTCAGGGTCAAAGTTATTTTTAGGGTAAGTGTTGGACTGGAATTAGGAGTAAAATTAGGCTAGGTTTAAGGTTAGGTTTTGGTTTAGGTTAAGGGTTAGGGTTAGGGCTATGGCTCGTTTTTTTTTTTTTTTTGTTTGTTTGTTTTGTTTTGTTTTGTTTTTGTTTGTTTGTTGTTTTTTAGGGCAAGGACTGGGTTAGGGCCAGTTTTAGGATTAGCGCTAGTGTTAGTGTGAGGTTTAGGCTTAGGGTTAGGGTTAGATTTAGAGTTATGGTTAGATCTAGAGATAGGGCTAGGGCTAGTGTTAGAAATAAGGTTAGGTAAGTGTTAGGGTTATGGTAAGGGATAGGATTAGATCCAGGAATAGGGCTAGGGTGAGAGATAGAGTTAGTCTTAGTGCTAGTGTTAGGTTTAGGATTAGGGCTAAATTTGGGCTAGGATCATGTAGGTTTAGGATTAGTGTAAGGATTAAGTCTAGGGTTAGCATTAGGGTTAGATTTAGGGGAAGGGATGGGGTAATAGCAAGGTTCAGAAATAGGGCAAGGGATAAAATTAGGAATAGGGATAGAGTTAGGGTTTGGGTTAGGATCAAGGCTAGGTTTAGGATAGGATGAGGGCTTGTGTTAGAGTTATGGGAAGAATTAGGGCTAGGGCTAATATCAGGTCTAGGGTTATGGTTAGGGATACTTTTAGGGTAAGGTTTATTACTAGGTCTAGTGTCAGAATTAGGTTTAGAGTAAGGTTCAGGTTTAGAGTTAGGGGTATTATAATTGTCAGGGTCAGGTTTTGGGTTTGGGTTAATTTGAGGTTTAGGGTTAAGGCTCAAATTAGCTTTAGGTTTAGAGTTAGGGTTAGGGTAATGAATAGGGTTGTGTTTAGGCTTCAGGTTAGTTTTAGGGTTAAGTTTAGGTTTAGGGTAATGGATAGGTTTATAGTTAGGCCTAGGGTTAGCATTAGGTTTATGGTTATCATTAGAGTAATGGATAGGTTTAGGGCCAGGATTATGTTTATTATTAGGGCTAGAGTTAGGGTGTTAGAGTTTAGGCTAAGGTTAGTTTAGGGTTTGGGTTAGGGTTTGAGCTAGGGTTAGTGCTAAGACTAGGTTTAGGTTTAGTGTTAGGTCTAGGATTAGGGTTAGTATTAGGGTTAAGGCTAGGGTTATCATTAGGGTAAGGGTAGTGGACATGGTTAGATGTCGAGTTAGGGTTAGGTTTAGGTTTAGGACTAGGGTTACTGTTAGGTTTAGGGTAGCTATTAGGGTTTGAGCTAGGGTTAGGACTACGGTAAGTGTTAGGTTTATGGTTAGGTCTAGAGTTAGGTATTCGATTAGGGTTAGATTAGGTTTACGGTTAGGGCTAGGGTTAACATGAGGTTTATGGTTAGGGTTAGGGTAATGGTTGATGTTAGAGCTAGTGTTAATGCTAGGGTTAAGTTTAGGATTAGGGCTAGGTTTAGGGTTTGGTTTAGAGTTCGGTTTTAAGCAAGGATTAGGTTAAGTGTAAGAGTCAGGGATTGAGTAAGTGTTAGGGCGTGGTTGAGGCTTCAGGTGAGAATCAGGGCTAGGGATAGAGTTAGAGTAGGGGTTATGGCTAGGTGTAGTATTAGGTTTAGAGTTGTGGTAAGGGAAATGGATAGAGTTTGAGCTAGGGTTTTGGCTATGTTTACGGTTAGGTTTAGGGTTAGGGTGAGGGTTAGGTTTTGGCCTAGGATTATGTTTAGGTTAAGGGTTAGGTTTTGAGCTAGAGTTAGGGCTAATGCTAGGTCAAGTGTTAGGTTCAGCATTAGGTTTAGTGATAGGATTATGGTAGTTTTAGCGTTAGGGTTAGGGTTAGAGCTAGGCTTATAATTAGGATTATGATAAGGGTTAGGGTAATGGATATGTTTAGATGTAGGTTTAGGTTTAGGGTTAGGGTTAGTGTGAAGGCTATGGTTATGTTTAGGTTTATTTTATGGGTTATGGTTTGAGCTAGGGTTAGGGCTATGGGGAGTGGTCGGTTTAGGTTTAGGTTTAGGGTTAATTTTCCAGTTATGGTTATGATTAGGGTTAGGGTTACGGCTAGGGTTTTCAATAGGTTTAGGTTTTTGGTTTGGGTAATGTGTAGGTTTAGAGCTAGTTTTAGGGATAGGCTTAAGTTTAGGGTTAGGGTTAAGGTTAAGGTTAGAGGTAGGGATAAGTCTAAGTTTATATTTAAGGTAAGAGTTAGGCTTTGAGTAAGGTTTAGGACGAAGGCTAGGGTTAGGGTTAGGATCAGGGCTAAGGTTAGGGTTAGGGTTATGCTTAGGTCTAGGTTTAGGCCTAGGATTTGCTCTAGGATTTTTTGTTAGGTTAAGGCGTAGAGTTAGGGCTATGGGTAAAGTAAGAGCTAGGATTATGATTAGGGCTAGTTGTAGGGTTAGGGTTATGGCTAGGTCTAGTGTTAGGTTTAAGTTTTCAGTTATGGTCAGTTTTAGAGATAGCTTAGTGTTAAATACAGGGTCAATGTTCAGGTTAGAGTTAGAGTTAAAGCCAGAAGTAGGACTAGGTTTATGTCTAAGGGTAGGGTTAGTCTTTGTTTTAAGTTAAGGGTTATTGTTAGGGCTAGAGCTAGGTTTTTGTTTACATCTAGGGCTAGAGTTAAGGCTTCATTTCGGATTAGGTTTAGGTCTAGGGCTAGTGGTAGGGTCAGGTCTAGGTATAAGGTTACTTGTAGGGATAATGTTAGGGTTTGGTCTTGGGTTGGGGTTAAGTTTAGACCTACGGTTAGTGTTATGGTCAGAATAAGGGTCAGGGTTAAGGTAGGGTTTGGGATAGGGGTAGAGCTAGAATGAGGGCTAGCGTTAGGACTATTTATAGGGTCAGGGTTTTGATTAGCCTAAGGATTAGGGATAGGTCTAGGATAAACATTAGGGTTAGGGTTTTGCCTACAGTAAGGGAAAGGGTTAGAGCTAGTGTTAGGGATAGGGTTAGGGTAAGGGTAAGGTATGATGTTACAGCAAGTTTTAGGGCTATGTGAGGGTTAAAATTAGGGTTAGGGATAGGGTTAAGTGTAAGGTTAGGATTAAAGCTAGTGTTAGGCCTAGGATTAAGACTAGGGATTGTGTTAGAGTTAGGTTAGCATTAGTGCTAGGGATAGTGCCATGTATAGGGTTATGGTTATGGATAGTTTTGAGGATAGGTTTTTGGCTAGGTATAATATAAGGGTTAGGATGAGGATTAGGGTCAGGTTTATAGGTAGGGGTATTATTATGGTTAGGGTCAGAGTTAGGGTTTGGTTGAGTTTAAGGGTTAGGATTAGGGCTCAAATTAGCATTAGGGTTAAGGTTAGAGTTAGGGTAATGATATGGTTAGGGTTAGGGTTCAGGTTAGGTTTAGAGTAATGGATAGGTTAGGGTTAGAGATAGTGCTAGGGTCAGGCTGAGGATTAGCATTAGGGTTAGGGTTAGGGTAATGGATAGGGTTAGACCTAGGGTTAGGGCTAGGTTATGGTTAGAGTTAGGGCTAGGGTTAGGGTTAGGTTTAGGTTTAGTGCAAAGATTATAATTAGGGTTAGGTTTAGGGTAAGGTTAGGGCTAGGTTTAGGGTTCGAGTTAGGGTTAAAGCTAGGGTTGGTCTTGCATTAGGGCTAGGTTTTGGGTTACATTTGGGCTCTTCTTAGGGATATGGCTAATGTAAGAACTAAGGTTACAACCAGGGCTAGTTTTAGGGTTACATTTAGGACTAAGTTTAGTTTTAGGATTAGGTTTAGGTTTAGGATGGTGTTTTGAACTAGGGTTAGTATTAGTGTCAGAGTCAGGGTCATGGTTCATTTTAAGGTTAGGGATAGGACTCAAATTAGGGTTAGGCTTGGTGACAGATGTAGGGTAAGGATTTGGTTTAGGTTAAGGGTTAGGGTTAGTCCTATGGCTCGGTTTTGTTTTAGGGCTAAGGCTAAAGTTAAGTGTGGTTTTATGATTAGCATTAGTGTTATTGCTATTGATAGGGTGAGTTTAGGCTTAGGAGTAGATTTACAGTTATGGTTAATTCTAGGGTTAAGGCTATGGCAACTGGTATAGCTAAGATTAGGGCTATTGTTTGGGTTATTGTAAAGGATAGGGTTAGAACTAGGAATAGGGATATGGCAAGATTTAGCGTTAGTCTTAGGGCTAGAGTTAGGGTTAGGGCTAAATTAGGGCTAGGTATAGGTCTAGGATTAGTGTTAGGCTTAGGACTAGGATTAGGGCTATGTTTATGGTTAGGTTTAGGGTTAGGTTTAGGGGAAGGGATGTCTGTTTGATTTCCACTTACCCACAGGTGTCAAAATGAAGTGAAACCTCAAAATACAAAGTGTTCATTATAGTGAACCATTGAATTGAGAAGAACATACCTTGGGAGCACACTAAGGCTAGATAAAAGATGACTCCTGCCCAGTATCAAAGAAATTTGAACAAAACTAACTCTCATTCTAACATTACCTCTAACCCTAGCCCTAGCCATAACCTTAAACCTAACATTAACCCTAACCTGAATAGAGAACCATTGATCATAGAATTACCACACTAGGGCAGCCTTGTGGGGCAAGCTAAGTGATGAATTCTACGCAGCATCAAAAAAATCTGACCAAATAATAATGGGAGGTATTTCAGCACATGCATATTTTCCTGTTTTCTCCTAAAAGACTTATAGATTAAGTTGCTTTTGCATGATTAGGCATAGGCATACTTTTACAAGGAACATACCAGAGTTCCTACAGAGAACTGATGGAGTGTGTGAAGTTTCAAGCAGCTAGCACAAACCTGTTTGATTTTCAACTCCATTAATTTTTCCATATAGGTCAAAATGAAGTGAAATCTTAAAATACAAACTGTTCCTGACAGCAAACCTGTGAATGGAGAAGGCCTAAACCTTGGGAACAGAGTAAATCTAGCTAAAAGATAACTCCTGCCAAGTATCAAAGAATTTGAATAAAACTAACTCTAACCTTAACACTAGCTCTAACCCTAGCTCTTCCCTTAACCCTAACATATTTATGAAACATTTGACCATAGAATTTCCAAACTTGGGCAGCCTAGTGTGGCAAGATAAGGGATGAATGCTGCTCAGTATCAAAGAAATCTGACCCAAACATTGATGGAGTATATCAGTACATGTGTATTTCCCTGTTATCTCCTAAAGGACTCTTGGATAAAGTTGTTTTTACATGCTTCAACTTAGGCATACTGTCACAAGTACAAACCAGAGATTGCTCACAGAGAATTGATGGAGTGTGAAGTTTCAAGCAGCTAGCACCAATGCTCATTGATTTCCAGTTCCATTTCCATTTACTTATATAGGAAAAAATAAACTGAAACTTTAAAATACAAACTGTTCCTTACAGTGAACCATTAAACCTAGGTGGCCCAAATATGTGGAGTATAGTAAAAATAGGAGAAAAGTGAATCCTGTCCAGTATCAAAGAAATTTGAACAAAAGTAACTTTCACCCTAATACTAGCTCTAACACTAGCCCTATCACTAACCTTGACACAAACCCTAACCTGTTTGAAAAACTGTTGATCCTAGAAGTCCCAAACTTGGGAGTGGGCTAAGCTATCAGATGAATCATATGCAGTATCAAAGAAATACAATCAAATAATTGAGGTGGTGTTTCAGTTCATGCATATTTCTCTGTTTTCTGCTAAAGCGCTCTCAAATAAAGTTTATTTTTGCCATCTTAATCTTAGCGCTACTTTCACAAGGAACAAACCAGAAAGTTCCCACAGAGAACTGATTCAGTGTTTGAAGTTTCAAGCAGCTAGCACCAACCCGGTTTGATTTCAACCTCCATTTTCATTTACCTATATGGGTCAATGTGAAGTGAAACCTTAAAATACAGAGTGTCCCTGTTAGCAAACCATTGAAATTTGAAGGCACAAACCTGAGGAGCATATTAAGGCTAGGTAAACGATGACTCCTTCCAAGTATCAAAGAAATTTGTACAAAACTCACTCTCACCCTAACACTACATCTAAAACTAGCCCTAATCCTAAACCTAACACTAACTCTAACCTGATTAGAGAACCATTGACCCTAGAAGTCCCACACTTGGAGAGCCTTGTGGGGCAAGCTAAATAATGAATCCTACTCAGTATCAAACAAATCTTACCAAATAATTATGGGAGGAATTTCAGTGCATGCATCCCGGCTTTCTCCTAAAGGGATAAAGTTGTTTTTGCATGCTTCAGCTTAGGCCTACACTCACAAGGAATATGCCACAGTGCCCCAAAAAAGAATTGAGGGTGTATGTGCAGCTTCAAGCAGCTAGCATAAACCCTGTTTGATTTCAGGTCCATTTACATTTACTTGTATAGGTCAAAATGAAGTAAAATGAAAATACTAACTGTTCCTGACACCAAACAGTTGAACCAAAAGGCCTAAACCTGGGAAACAGAGTAAGGTTAGTTAAATATAAATCCTGGAATGTATCAAAGGAATATGAATAAAGTAACTCTAACCCTAACACTACCTCTAAACTGAGCCCTAATCCTAACCCTAAATATTAACATAGCCCTATCCCTAACCCTAATTTTAACTGTAACCATTGCCCAAATCCTAGCTCTAACTCTATCCATTACCATAACTCTAACCCTAACCCTAATGCTAAAAGTAGCCCTAACCCTAACATTGACCCTGGACCTGCTCTAACCATAACCCTCACCCTAGCCCTAAATCTAGCTCCAGCCATAAAACTTACCCTAAACCTAACCCTAACCCTAGTCCTAATCATAACCCTAACCCTAACCTTAACACTAGCCCTAATCCTAAAGATAAATGTAGTGCTAACCCTAGCTGTAATCCTATCTTTCACCTAAACATAAGCCTAACACAAATGCTAAAAATAGGACTAAACCTAACTGTATAGCTATCCCTAAGGCTATTCAAAACCCTAAACCTAACCTGAATCCTAATCCTAACCATATCCATTACCCTAAACCTAATGCTAATTCAAGACTTGACACTAAACCTTATCCGAAAACAATCCCTAATCCTGACAACCTAGCTCTAAACCTAACCCTTACAATAGACCTATTCATAACCAAATCCTACAACTACCCTTAAGAGTAATGGTAGACATGACATTAGCCCTAGCCTTAATTTTAGGCCTAACCCTAACACAAAACCTCATCCAAGTGGTAAACCTAGCCTTAATTCTAACCCTTACCCTAACCCTAATCCAAGACCAAATCCTAACCATAACCCTAGCCCTAACCTTAACTCTAACTCTATCCATTACCCTAAACATAACCCTTATCCTAATGCTAACCCTAATGCTATTACTACCCCCAAAACTATCACTTACTCTAAACATAATCTGAACCTTAAACCTAACCCTATCTTTACCCAATGGTAACCCTAAGTCTAATTTGGGCTGTCACGCTAAACTCAAACCTAAACCAAGCCCTAACACTGACCCTGGTGCTAAGAATTCCCTAGCTCTAAACCTGACTATTACCCTATACCTAACCCTTAAAATAGACCTAGCCATAAAACTTTCCCTGAAACTATCCCTAACTGTAACCCTAGACCTGACATAGCCTTAGCCATAATTCTAGCCCTAAGCTTAACAAAAACCCTAGCCCTAAACATAGCCTTAATTATAAACCTAACCCAAACTCTAGGCCTAACCCTGACACTAACCCTAGCCCTAATCTTAGCCCTAATTTAGCCCTATCCCTAACTCTAGTCCTAAGACTAACTCCAACTCTCACATTAGGTCTTTCACTCATTCTAACTCTATCCCTTACCATAACCCTAACCCTAGCCCGAACTCTAATCCTAAACCTTGCCCTATCATTTGTGCTAGCCCTAACCTTAAACAAAACCTAACTCTAAATCGAGCCCTAACCAGAAGAATAAACCACACTCTAACACTAGCCCAAACCATAACACTAATCCTAAAACTAGTCCTAACCATACCTTAGCCCTAAAACAAACCTAGCTATAGCTATAACCCTAACCCTTAAACTAAACCAAACCATAACCTTAAACTTAACCCTAACCCTAGCCCTAATATGAGTTGTAGGCTGAACCCTTATACTAACCCTGTACCTGACACTGACCATAACACTACTAGTTCTAAACATCACCTTAACCCTAAACCTAACCCTAACACTAACTCTAGCCCCAAAACCCTAAAACTAGCCCTAAATATCACCCTAGTTCTTACATCAGCTGTAACCCTAACCTTATCTCTAACTTAACCCAAAACATAGCCCTAATTCTAGTTTTAACCCTAGGGCTACTCGTAACCATAAACCTAGCCCTAAACCGATCTCTAACTCTATCCATTACCATAACCATAATCATAAGCCTAATACTAACCCTAGGCATGAACCTAAACCTATCCCTAATCATAACTCAATCTATTACGCTGAACCTAACCTGAACCTAAACCTAACCCTATCATTACCAAACCCTAACACTAACATGAATTCAAGCCCCAACTTTAAACCATCACCTATCCCAAACCCTAACCCTGACCTTGACCCTAATAAAACCCCTAGCTCTAAACTTGAAAATAACCCTACACCTAGCCCTTACCATAGATTTAGCCATAATCCTAACCCTAAAACTATCTTTAACCATAATTCTAGACCTGAAATTAGCCCTAGCCCCAATCTTACTCCTAAACCTAAAACAAACCCCAGTCCTCATCCTAGCCATAAACCTACCTTTAATCATAACCCTAACCCTAAACATACCACTAACCCTAATTCTAACCCTCACCCTACCTCTATACCTAGCTGTAATGCCATCTCTTACCCTAAAATTAACCCTAACCCTAACCCTAACTCTAGGCTTAAGCCAAACAATAAACCTAGCCCTAATCCTAGCACTAATTTAGCCTTATCTCTAACACTAACACTAACCCTAGCCTTGAGACTCACTGTAACTCTCACCCTATACCTATCCCTAGTTCTAACCTTATCCCTTAGAGTAACCCTATCCCTAGCCCTAACCCTTGCCCTATCCTTAGACCCAGCCCTAACCCTAGATCTAACCCTAACTCTAAATCAAACCCTAACCCTAAGCCTAACCTTAAAACTTACACTATCCCTAAACCTAACCCTAGGACTAAACCAAAACCAAGCAATAGCCCTAACCCTAAATATTAACTTAAACCAAAACCTAACACTAAACCTAGACCTATCCCTAGCCCTAATTTGAGTTCTAACACTAACTTTAAAACTAACACTGACCCTGACTCATATCCTAACACTCAACCTAGCTCTAAACACTGCCCTCACCTTAAACTGAAAGCTAAGAATAACCCTAACAATAATTTGAGTCCTATTCCTAACCCTAAAATGAACCCTGACCTGACTCTTATCTTAACACAAAACCTAGCTGTAAATATCACCCTAAACTTAAACCCAACCCCAACACTAAACCTAACTGTAGCACTAAAACTAACTTAATTGTAATCCTAGTACTTACATTAGCTGCGGCCCTAACCCTATCACTAACCCTAACACAAATACTAGCCCTAATCTGAGCCCTAAACCTCAATTTAACCCTAACTCAAACCCTAACCATACCCCTAAACCTAGCTCTAAAGCAATCCCTTACCCTAAGCAAAACCCTAAACCTAAGAGTAAACCTAGACCTATCTCTAATCAGTAGGCTATCCAAAACCCTAAATCTATTAATACCCCTAACCCTAGCTCTCATTCTAGCTCTAACCCTATGCCAAATTTTAACCCTTACCCTGACCCTTATACTGACCCTATCACTAATTCTAGGTCTAACTCTAACCCTAAGTATAACCCAAAAGCTATGGTAATCCTATTCCTAGACCTAACCTTGAAGCTAACTCCCAGCCTAGCCCTAATCATAGCTCAGAACCTAACTTTTACGCTAAACATAAACCTAAACCTAACCCTAGGTCTATCCCTCACCCTAACCCTAACTCAAGACATAATCCTAAACATAACCCTAGCCCTAAACTTAAGTCAAACTGTATCCATTACCCTAAACATTACCCTTACCCTAATGCTAACCCTAGGCCTAGCCCTAACCCTAACACTATCCCCCAAACTGTCAATTACCCTAAACCTAACCTGAACCCTAAACTTAACCTTATCATTACCCTAATGCTAACCTTAATGCTAATTCAAGCCATAACCCTAAACTCAAACCTAAACCATAGCCCAACACTGACCCTGACATTAATAATTCCCCTAGCTCTACACCTGACTATTACCCTATACCTAACCCTAATACTAGACTTAGACTTAATCCTAACCCTAAAACTATCCCTAACCATAACATTAGACCTGAATTTAGCCCTAGCCATAATCATAGGCATAACCCTAGCAAATCCCTAGTCCTTATTCTAGCCCTAAACATAGCCTTAATTATAACCCTAACCCTAACACTAGGCCTAACACTAATACTAACCCTAGCCTTAATCATAGCCCTAATTTAGCCCCCCATAAACCTAAGCCTAACACTAGCCCAAAGACAAACTCTAACTCTCACCCTAGCCCTAACTCTAGTTCTAACCCTATACTTTACAGGAAGCCTAATCCTAGACCAAATCGTAGGTCTAACCCTAGCCCTATTCATATCCCTGGACATAATCCTAGATCTAAACCTAACTCTAAATATAACCCTTAAAATAAGCCTAATCCTAAACCTAACCCTAGCCTTAAACCTAAGGCTAATCCTAAAACTATCCATAACCCTAGCCCTAGCTCTAAAACAAAACTGAGCCATACACCTAACCCTAATCCTTAACATAAACCAAGCCCTAATCCTACACTTAGCCCTAAATCTAGAAATAATTTGTCTTAAGCCAAACCCTAAAACTAACTTTCATCCTGACTCTGACCTTAACACTAACCCTAGGTCTAAACATCAACCCTAACCCTAAACCTAAACCTAACACTAGACCTAGTCCTAACCCCAAATACTAAAATTAGCCCTAATCATAATCCTAGTACTTACATTAGCTGAAACCCCTAACCCTAGCCCTAACTTAACCCAAATCCTAGCCCTATTTTGAGCCCTAGTCCTAAACAAAATCCTAGGACTAGCCCTAACAATAACCCCTAATCTAAACCAAACACTTACCCTATCCCAAGACATAACCCTAGTCCTAATTCTGGCTCTAACCCTAAACCTATCCCTATTTTGAACACTGACCCTAATCATAACTCTTAATCTAGCTTTAAACTTGACACTAACACAAAACCTAGACCTAGCCATAACCCTAAACCTAAAACTAGCCCTAAACATAACCCTATCTTTTACATTACCCATAGTCCTAACCCTAGCCCTAAACCTAACACAAAACCTAGAGCTAATCCTAGGCATACACGTAGCTCTAAGCGTAAACCTAAGCCTACTCCTAACCCAAACCCTAACTCTAAAGCTAACCCTCTCCTTAGACCTAACCCTAGCTCAAAGCCTAACCCTTACACTAACCATAGCCCTAGCCCTATTCTAAATTCTGATCCTGACCCTAGCCCTAATCCTAAATACAATCCTAGCCCAAACTTTAGATCTAACCATATCCATTACCCTAACCCTAGCCCTAACTCTAATTAAAACCCAGTCCCTAAAACTAAATCTAACTCTAACCATAATCTTGAACTTAGAGCTAAACCTAAACCTGACCTTCCCACTAACACTAACCTAGCTCAAACACTAACCCTTATCCTAACCTAACCATAACCTTAACTCTAAACTAACACTTACCTTAACCCGAACACTTAACCTAAACCAAAGACAACCCTATCCCTAAACCTAACCTAATCCTAGACTTAATCCAAACCATAAACTAGCCCTAACCATAGCTCTAAAACTATCCATTAAACTTAACATAACCCTAACCCTAATGCTAACCCTAACCCAATAGCTAAACCTAAACCATCCATTACCCTAAACCTTAATTAAAACCCAAAGTAAACCCTTCCATTACCTTAACTGTAAACCTAACCCTAACACTAATTTGAGCCCTAACCCCTTAACCTTAACGTAAACCAAATGCTAACCCTGACCCTTACCGTGACACTAATAATAACCATAGCTCTAGAGCTTACCTTTAACCTAAAGCTAACCCTTGCACTACACCTAGCCATAACCTAACCCTAAAACTATGCTTAACCATAACCCTAGACCTGATATTATCCCTAGCCCATGTCCTACCCCTAACTCTATCAGAAAACCTACCCCTCATCCTAGCCATTATCCTATCCTTAATCCTAAACTGAATCATAACCCTAGGCCTAATCCTAATTCTAACCCTCACCCTAGCCCTAAACCTAGCTATAACCCCACCCATTCCCCTAAACTTAACCCTAACCCCAGTGTTAACCCTAACTCTAGCCCAACCCCTAGGCTTAACCCTAACATGAACCCAAGTCCTAATCCTAGCCCTAATTTAGCCCTAACCCTAACCCTCACCCTAAGCCTACTCCTAAGAATAACTCTAATTCTCACCCTAGACATATCCCTAATTCTAAGTATATCCCTTACAATAACCCTAACACTAGTTCTAACCCTAGCACGAGCCCTAACCCTAGATCAACCCTACCTCTAAATCTAACCCTAACCCTAAGCCTAAACTTCACTCTAACACTATCCCTAACACTGATGCTAATTCAAAATCTAGCCTTAACCCTAGCCCTAGCCCTAGTCCTAAAACAAAACTGAGCCATAGCCCTAACCATAACCCTTAACCTAAACCAAAACCTAACCCTACACCTAGCACTAACTTTAACCCTAATTCAAGTCCTAAACCTAACACTAAAACTAACCCTGACCCTGACACTGACCCTAAATATAAACCTTGCTCTAAACATCTCCCTAACCCTAACCCTAAAACCAGCACTAATTGTAACACTAGTTCATACAATAGCCATAGCCCTAACCCTAGCCCTAACCAAACCAAAAACCTAGCCCTCATTTGAGATTTAACCCTAGTTTTAAACCTAAACCTTACCCAAAACCTAGACCTAAACCTTACCCTAACCCTAGCCAGAATCCTAACCATAACCCTAGCTTTATCACCAGCTCTAACCCTACCCTACCCATAACCATAACCATAACCGTTACCCTACCCATAACCATAACCCTAATGGAAACCCTAGGCCTAACCCAAACCTTATCACTAACCGTAACTTTATTCATTAACCAAAACGAAACCTGGACCCTAAACCTAACCCTATCATTACCCTAACCCTAGCCCTAATGCCAATTTGAGCCCTAAACCTAAACTTAACCTAAGACAAACCCTAGCTCTGTCTCTTCCCGTAATTATATACCTAGTATGAACCCTGACCCTATCCCTAAACCTAACCCTTATACTAGACCTAGCCATAAACCCAGCCCTAAACTTAGCTCTAACCCTATCAATTACCCTAAACGTAGTCCTAATTCTAATGCTAAGCCTAGGCTATATATAACTAACCATAACCCTATCCATTAGGCTAAACCTAACCTGAACACTAAACCTAACCCTATCAATACCCTAACCCAATCCGTAGTGCTAATTTGAGCCATAAACCTAACCCCTAACCTAAACAAAACCCTAAACATGACCCTGACCCTAATAATACCCCTAGATCTAAGTTTGACCCTTACCCTAAATTTAACCCTTACACTAAATATAACCATAAACCTAACCCTAAAACATCCCTAACCGTAACCCTAGAACTGACATTCACCCTAACACTAATCCTAGCCCTAACCAAAACACAAACCCTAGACCTTATCCTAGCCCTTAACCTAGTCTTAATCATAACTCTAACTAAACCCTAGACCTAACCCCAGTTCTAACCTTCATCCTAGCCCTAAACCTAGCTCTAACCCCATCATTTACACTAAACCTAACTCTAAGCCCCAAACTACACCTAGGCCTAAACATAAACACAAACCTAGCCCTATTCCTAGACCTAATTAAGCCCTATACCTAACCAAACCCTCAGCCTAGCCCTAAGACTAACTCTCACTCTCGCCCTAGCCCTAACCCTAGTTCTAACCCTATTTTTATCATAACCCTAATCCTAGCTATAAACCTAGAACTAATGCTAGTCATATCCTTACACTAGACCAAAGTCTAGATATAATCCTAACTCTAAATCTAAATTTAAACACAAGACTAAACCTAACTCTAACACTAGTCCTAAACCTAATGCTAATCTTAAAACAAGCCTTAACCATAGCCCTAGTTCTACAGCAAAACTGAGTCATAGCCCTAACTTTAAAGCTTAATCTAAAGAAAACCTAACCCTACACCTAGCCCTAACCCTAGCCCTAATTCGAGTACAAACCCTAATCCTAAAACTACCCTTGACCTTAATTTTGACCCTAATACTGTCCCTAGCTGTAAACATCACCCTAACATTAAACCTAACACTAACACTAGACCTAGCCCTAACCACAATCTAATAACTAGCCCAAATCGTAATTCTACTGCAAACTTTGGCTGTAACTCTAAACCTAGTCATAACTCTAACCAATACCTAGTCCTAATTTGAAACTAACTCTAGCTTTAACCCTAAACCTAATCCTAACTCTAGTCCTACCCCTACCTTAAATGTAGCCCTAACCCTAGGTCTAACTATATCCCTTACCCTAAGCCAACCCTAACCCTAATGCTAACGCTAGTCCTAACCCTAATCCTATTATTAGTCCTAACCCTATCCCTCATTCTAGCTCTAACCATAACTCAAATCTGACACTTATTCTGACTCTAATGGTAACCGTAGGTCTGAACCTGACCCTAACCCTGTAATGAACCCTAACACTAGCACTAGAAATAAACCTATTCATAAACCTAACCCTAACACTAGCCCTAGAACTAAACCTAATCCTACATCTAGCCATATCTCTATCTAGCCCTAGACATAAACAAAAACCTAGCCTGAGGCCTAATAATAAACCTTAACCTAACCCTACCTTTAGACCTAACCCTAGTGATAATTCTGGCTTTAACCCTAAAGCTAACTCTAACTGGAACACTGACCCTGACCCTAACACTAATTCTAGCTCTAAACATCACGCTAACACTAACCCTAAACCTAACACTTGACGTAGCCATAGCACTAACCCCAAAACTGGCCCTAATCATAACCCTAGTTCGTACATTACCTGTATCCCTAACACTAGCCCTAACCTAACCCCAAACCAGGCCCTAATCTGAGCGCTAACCCTAGCTTTAACCCTAACACTAACCCTAGCCATAAGTCAGTCCCTAACCATTCCCTAACCCTATCTCTTATCCTATTTGTTACCTTAAGCCAAACCATAATCCTAATGCTAACACTAGTCCTAACCCTAATCGATAGCCTAACCCAAATCCTAACCCTATTACTAGTCCTAACCCTAGCACTCAGTCTAGCTCTAACCATAACACAAACCCTAATCCTAACCCTGAAACTTATACTGACACTAACACTAACCGAAGGTCTAAACCTGACCCTAACCCGAACCTGAACCCTAACATTAGCCCTACCAGTAATCCTATACCTAATCCTAAACATAACACTAGTCCTAGACCTAAACCTAATCCTAAATCTAGCCATAACTCTAGCCCTAGACCTAAAGAACAACATTGCCCTAGCCCTAACAATCACCCTTAATATAACCATAACACTAACCCTACTTCTAGACCTAACCCTAGTCCTAATTCTGGCACTAACCCCAACACTCACTCTAACATGAGCACTGACACTGACCCTAACATAAACCTAGCTCCAAAGCTCACCCTAACTCAAAACCTAATCCTAACACTCCACCTAGCCATGACCCTAACCCTAAAACTAGCCCTAATCATAACCCTAGCTCTTAACTACCCATGGCCCTAACCCTATGCCTAAAATAACACAAAAGCTAGCCCTAATCCTAGGCCTAAACCTAGCCCTAACTGTAACCATAAATTAACTGTAGCCCTATCACTAACCCTAACCTTCACCTTAGACCTAACCCTAGCTCAAAGCCTAAACTTTACCCTAAACATAACCCTAGCCATATCCCCAACCCTATCCTAACCCTAGCCCAAATCCTACCATTAACCATAGCCCTAACCATAGCTCTAATTCTATACACTACCCTAACCCTAGCCCTAATCCTATCCATAACCTTAGACTTAACCCTAGCCAGAATCCTATCCATTACCCTAACCATAATCCTAACCCTAATGCTAACCCTAGGCTTAACACTAACCCTATCACAATACCTAAACCTATCCATTACCCTAAAACTAACCTGTTCCCTAATCCTAAGCCTATTCATTACCATAACCCTAACTCTAACTCTCACGCTTATAAAAGATCTAAACTTAAAACTTAACCTAAACTAAGTGGTAAGCCATATCCTGACCTTAATAATACATCTAGTTCTAAACTTGACCCTTACCCTAAATCTAACCCTTACACTAGACATAACCATAAACATAACCCTAAATCTATCTCTAACTGTAACCCTAGACTTAACCCTAGACACTTACTCTAACACAAACCCTTGCTCTAAACCTTATCCTAACCGAAAAACTAACCCTAAAACTAGAAAAACCCTAAATGTACCCATAACCATAACCCTAGTTCTTACATTACTCATAAACCTAAAACTTTACTAGCCCTAAACCTCACACACAACCTAGCCCTAATCCTAGCCCTAAACCTAAGGGTAACCCTAACCCTATTCCTAGCACTAACCTTAACCCTAACACTGGCCCAGGCCCTAACCCTACTCAAACTGTAATCCTTACCCTAAACATAACATTTGTCCTAACCCTCAATCTAACCCTAAACCTAGCCCTAATCCTAACTGTAACCATAGCAAAAATCCTAGCACAAACTCTATCCATTACCTTAAACATAACCCTAATCCTAATGCTAACCCAAGCCATAACTCTAACCCTAACCCTAACCGTAGCCCTGACTCTAACAGTAACCATCACCCTAGTTCTAACCCTAGCTCAAACCCTAACACTTCTGCTAAAACAAATACTAACACTATCCCTAGGCCTATGTCTAAACCTAGCCAAAATCCTAATGTTAACACAAGCAATAACACTAGCACTAACCCTATCCATTACTCTAAACATAAACCTAAACCAAATGCAAACCCTAGGCCTAAACCTTATCCTATTGCTAACACTAACCCTATCTATTACTCCAAACCTAATCTGAACTCTAAATGTAACACTATCCATTACTTTAACCCTAACCCTAATGCTAATTTTAGCCCTAACCATAAACATTATCATAAATCAAACCCTAAACCGGACACTGACCATAATAATACACCTAGATCTAAACCTGAACTTTACCCTAAACCTTTCCACTAGACCTAGCCATAAACCTAAAGTTAACATTATTCCTAACCATATCCCTTTAGACCTGACATTAGCCCTAGCCCTAATCCTAGCTCTAACCCTAACACAAACCCTAGCCCTCATCCTAGTGCTAAACCTAGCCTTAATCCTAACCTGAACATTCACCCTATTCCAATACCGAATTTTAACCCTCTCCCTAGCCCTGAACCTAGCCATAACCTTATCCCTTACCCTAAAACTAACCAAAAACCTAACACTAACCCTAATTCTAGCCCTAACCATGGGCCTAACCCTAACACTAACCCTAGCGCTAATCTAGCCCTAATTTAGCCCTAACCCTAAGCAAATCCCTAACTCTAGCCTAAGAATAACTTTAACTCTCACACTAGCCCTAAACTTAGCCCTAACCCTAGATCTAACCATAACTCTAAATCTAACCCTAACCTTAAGCCTAAACCTCACCCTACCACTAGCTGAACACTATCGCTAATCATAAAACTAAACCTAACATTAGCCTTAGCCCTAAAAATAACCCGAGCCATTACCCTAACCCAAAACCTAACCTAAACCAAACCTAACCCTACAACTAGCCATAACCCTAGCTCAAATTCGAGTCCTAGGACTAAAACTAACCCTTACCCTGACTCATATCCAAACACTACCCCTCGCTCTATATATCACCCTAACCATAAAGCAAATGCTAACACCATACCTAGCCCAAACCCTAACCCTAAAACTAAGCCTAATAATAACCCTAGTTCTTATATTAGCCATAGCTCTTACCCTAGCCCTAACCCCAAAACCACAATAGCCCTAATCTGAGCCCTAAAACTAGATTGAACCCTAACCATAATCCTAGCCCTAGCACTAATCTAACCCTAATGCTAGCTCTAAGCCTAGCTCTAACCCTATCCCTTATCTTAAGCCAAACCCTATCCATAATGCTAACCCTAGTCCTAATCATAATCCTTAGCCTAAATCAAACAATAACCCTATTACTAGTCCAAACCCTAGCCCTCATTCTAGCTCTAAACCTAACACTAGACCAAACCCTAAATCTCACACTCACAATAGACCTAACTCTAGCTCCAACCATAACCCTTACCACAAACCTAAACATAACCATAGCCCTAACTTTAAACTTAAACCTCAATCTAACACTAACCATAACCCTATGCCTACATCTAACCATATCCATTGCTCTAACCCTACCCCTACCCCTAATAATGATGCTAGCCTAATCGAACTCTAACCCTAACCATACTCTAATCTTATCTTTAGAACTAACTCTAAACATAACCCTCGCCCTAGCCTTAACCCTAGTTCAAAACCTCATTCTTATGCTAAACATAAACCTAACACTAACCCTAGTTCTAACCCTAACCCCAACCCTAAATCAAGACCTATTCCTGACCATAACCCTAGCCCTAACCTTAGCTCTAACCCTATCCATTATCCTAACCATTACCCTTACCCTAATGCTAACCCTAGGCCTAACACTAACCCTATCGCTAAACCTAACCCTATCAATTACTGTAAACCTAACCTGAACCCTAAACAAAATCCTATCATTACCCTAACCCTGACCCTAATGCTTATTTGAGCCCTAACCCTAAACCCTAACCTCACCAACTCTAACCTGACCCTGACCCTAATAATTCCCCTAGCAATAAACCTGACACTTAACCCGAAACCTAACCCTTACACTACACCTAGCCATAAAACTAATCCTAAAACTGTCCTCTTCTCAACCATAACCCCACAACTGACATTAGCCCTAGCCCTAATCCTAGCCCTAACCCTAACAAAACCCCAGCCCTTATCCTAACCCTAAACCTAGATTAATCCTAACCCTAAACCTAATCTTAGCTCTAATCCCAACACTAACTCTAGCCCTAATCCTAGCCCAAATTTCACCCTATCCCTAAACCTAACCATAACCCTAGACTTAAGAATAAATCTAACTCTTACACTAGCCCTATCACTAGTTCTAAACCTATCCCTTACCATAATCCTAACCCTAGCTCTAAACACAGTCCTAAGCTTTACCATATCCTTATCCCAAGCACTAACCTTAGATCACAATCTATCTCTAAATCTAACCCTGACCCAAAGCCTAAGCCTAACGCTAACACTAGCCCTAACCCTAATACTAATCTTAAAACTAGCCCTAATCCTAGCCCTAGCCCTAAAACAAAACCAAGCCATAAGTTCTATCCCTAACCCTTAAACTAAACCAAATCCTAACCATACACCTACACCTAACCCTAGCCCTAATTTGAGATTTAAGCCGAACCCTAAAACTTACCCTGACACTGACTCCAACACAACACAACTCCTAGCTCTGAACATCACCCTAATCCTAACATTAACCCTAACACTAAACCTAGCCCTAATCTTAACCCTAAAATTAGCCCTAATCATAACCCTTGTATTTACATAAGCCATAATCCTAAACCTAGCACTAGCCTAACCCATATCCTAGCCCTAATCCAAGCCCTAACCCGAGGTTTAACCCTAACCCTAACCCTAAACCTAGCCCTAGCCCTAATCATAGCCATAACACTAGCCCTAACCCTATACATTACAATAAAAATAACCCTAACCCTAATGCTAACCCTAGGCCTAAACCTAAACCTGTCTCTAATCCTACCCCTATCCATTTCCCTAAACCTAACATGAACCCTAATTCTAAGCCTATCATTACCCAAACCCTTACCCTAGTGCTAATTCAATCCCTAACTTTAATGCTTAACCTATTCCAAACCCTAACCTAGACCTTCACCTTAATAATACACCTAGCCTTAAACCTGACCCTAACCCTAAACCTAAACCTTACACTAGACATACCCATAATCCTAACCCTAAAACTATCTTTAAACATAATTCTAGACTTGAAATTAGCCATACTCCTAACCCTAGCCCTAACCCTAAAACAAACCCTAGCCCTCATCCTAGCCCTTAATTATAACCATTTTCCTAACCTTTACCCTAACACTAAAAATACCCTAATCTTATCCCTAAACATAATCCTGAACCTAACCCTTGCTCTAAACCTAATCATAGCTCAGAACCTAACTCTTACACTAAACATAATACTAAGCCTAATCCTAGTTCTAACCCATACTGTAACACTAACCCAAGACCTAATCCTTACCATAAGTCTAGCTATAACCTTAGCTCTAACTATATCCATTATCCTAATCATAATCCATACCCTAATGCTAACTTTAGGCCTAACCCTATCTCAAGACCTAATCCTAACCATAACCCTAGCCCTAAACTTAATTCTAAGTGTATCCATTACCCTAAACATAACCCTTTATCTAATGCTAACCCTAGGCCTAACCCTAAATCTATCACTAAACCCAACCCTATCAATTACCCTAAAGCTAACCTGAACCCTAAATCTAACCCTATCATTACCCTAAACATAATCCTAATACTAATTTGAGCCCTAACCGTAAACTCAAACCTCAAAGAAACCCTAACCATGACGCTGACTGTAATAATTCTCCTAGCTCTAACCTAACTCTTATGCTAAACCTGACTCTTACATTAGACCTAGCCAACACCTAACCTAAAACTATCCATAACCATAACCCTAGACCTGACATTAGCCCTAGATATAATCCTAGCCCTAACCCGAACACAAACCCTAGCCCATATTAGCCCTAAACATAGCCTTAATCATAACCCTAACGTTAAACCTAGGCCTAACTTAAAAGCAACCTTATCCCTAATCTTAGCCCTACCTTAACCTTATCCCTAAACCTAACCCTAATACTAACCCTTGCCCTAAAACTAAGTCTAACTCTCTCCCTACCCTAAAACTAGTTATAACCCTACCCCTTACTGGAACTCTAAACCTAGCCCTAACCCTAAGTATAACCCCAGTCATTTCCTTAGCCCTAGCCCTAACCCTATATCTAAACCTAACTCTAAATCTAACACTACTGAAAAGCCTAAGCCTAAACTTAACACTAACCCTAACCCTAACCCTAATGCTACTCCTAAAACTAGCCCTAACTCTACCCTATCCCTAATACAAAACCAAGCCATTGCCCTAACCCTAACCATTAACCTAAAAGAAAACTTAACCCTAAACCTAGCCCTAACCATAGCCCTAATACGAGTTTAAACAGAACTCTAAAACTAACCTTAATACTAGCTTGAACTTTAGTTCTAACCCTGTCAATTACCCTAACACTTACCCTAACCCTAATTATAACACTATCCCTAACACTACACCTAACCCTAACCATAAACGTATCCCAAGACCTAACCATAAACCTAAACCTCAGCATAGCTCTAACCCTAGCAGAAACATTAAGCCTTACACTAAACACAATCCTAAGACTAGCCCTAATTGATACCCTAGTCCTAACCCTAAACCTAACCCTAAATATAACATTATCCATTACCCTAGACCTAAACCAAACTGTAATGAACATTCTAGCCATAAGCCAAACACTAAACCAAACCCTAGCCATAAACATATCCATAGACCTAAACGTAAACCTAACTCTCACGCTAGCCCTAACCCTATCTCAAACACTAACCTTTACCCTAACCTAAACATTACGCTAGCCCTAAACCTAACACTTACCATAAACCAAACCCTAGCCCTATTCCTAAACTTAACTCTAATTTTAGGCTTAATCCAAACCATAATCTAGCCCTAACCCTAGCTCTAAATCTATCCATTATACTAAACATAATCCTAACCAAATGATAACCTTAACCGTATTGCTAAACCTAACCTATCCATTACCCTAAACTTTAACTGAAACCTAAACCTAACCTTATCCATTACCCTAACCCTAACACTATTTAAGCCCTAACCCTAAACTTTGACCTAAACCAAATGCTAACCCTGACCATAACACTAATAATACCCCTAACTCTAAACCTGACTCTTACCCTAAACATAGCCCTAGCCCTAGTTCTAGCCCTGAACCTAATAGAAACCCTAACCCTAAACCAAGCCTTAATCCTAACCTAAACACTAACCCTAGGCCTGATCCTGATTCTAAATCTCACTCTGGCCCTAAAGTTAGCTATAACCCCACCCATTCCCCTAAACTTAATCCTAACCCCAATGCTAATATTAAACCTAGCCCTACCCCTAGGCCTAACCGTAACACTATCCTTAGCCCTAATCCTAGCCCTAATTTAGCTTTAACCCTAACCCTAACCCTAAGCCCTGTCCTAAATCTAAATCTAACTCTCATCCTAGCCGGTTCCCTAGTTCTAACCCTATCCCTTACAGTAACACTAACCCTACCCTAAACCTAACCCTGGATCTAAACCTAACTCTAAGTCTAAACCCAAACTTAAGCCTAAACCTCACCCGAACTCTAGCCCTAACACGGACACTAATTCAAAATCTATCCCTAACCCTAGCTCTAGCCCTAAAACTAAACTGAGCCATAGCCCTAATCCTAACCCTAACCCTAACCCTAACCCATACAAGTCAAGATGAAGTGAAACCTTAAAACACAAACTGTACCTGAGAGCAAACCTTGAATAGAGAAGGCCCAACTTGGGAAACATAGTAATCCTAGGTAAAAGATGAATCCTGACCAGTATCAAAGAAATTTGAACAAAACTAACTCTAACCTGAGCATTAGTTCTAACACTAGCCCTAACCATAATCCTAAAACTAAGCCTTTCCTGTTTATCGAACTTGATCATAAAAGTAAAACTTGGGGTGCCTAGTAGGGAAAGGTAACAGATGAATCCTGCCCAGTATCAAAAATTCTGAACAATAATTGGGGAAGGTGTTCCAGTACATGCCTATTTCCCCTGTTTTCTCCTAAATTGCTCTTGGATAAATTCTTTTTTCATGCTTAAGGTACTTTCACAAGGAACAAACCAGAGCATGGCCACAGCGAAGTGATGGAGTGTGTGAAGTTTCATGCAGCTAGCATCAACCCTGTTTGATTTCCAGCTCCATTTCCATTCACACCTATAGGCCATAATGTAGTGAAAACTAAAAATTCAAACTGTTCCTGACACTGAAGCATTGAACCTTAAAGGCCCAAACTTGGGAAGCCTACTAAGGTTGGTCAAAGATGAATCCTTTATCAAATATAAGATAGTTGACTATATTATATTTGATAAAGGGGCTAAAATCATGCAATGGAGGAAGGATAGCATCTTCAACAAATGGTGCTGGGAAAATTGGAAATCCATATGCAACAAAATGAAACTGAATACCCTTCTCTCGCCATGCACAAAAGTTAACTCAAAATGGATCAAGGAGCTTTATATCAAATCAGAGACTCTGCATCTGATAGAAGAAAAAGTTGGCTCCAATCTACATACTGTGGGGTCGTGCTCCAAATTCCTTAATAGGACACCCATAGCACAAGAGTTAATAACAAGAATCAACAAATGGGACTTACTTAAACTAATTTTTTTTCTCAGCAAGAAAAACAATAAGAGAGGTAAATATGGAGCCTACATCCTGGGAACAAATTTTTACTCCTCACACTTCAGATAGAGCCCTAATATCCAGAGTATACAAAGAACTCAAAAAATTAAACAATAAGATAACAAATAACCCAATCAACAAATGGGCCAAGGACCTGTACATGAACAAATGCTCACCATCTCTAGCAGTCAGAGAAATGCAAATCAAAACCACCCTGAAATACCATCTCACTCCAGTAAGATTGGCAGCCATTATGAAGTCATACAACAACAAGTGCTGGCAAGGATGTGGTGCAAAGGGTACACTTGTACATTGCTGGTGGGGCTGCAAATTGGTGTGGCCAATTTGGAAAGCAGTATGGAGATTCCTTGGAAAGCTGGGAATGGAACTACCATTTGACTCAGCTATTCCCTTTCTTGGACTATTCCCTAAAGACCTTAAAAGAGCGTACTATAGGGATACTGCCACAACAATGTCATAGCAGCACAATTCACAATAGCTAGACTGTGGAACCAACCTAGATGCCCTTCAATAGATGAATATATAAAAAAAAATGTGGCATTTGTACACAATGGAGTATTACTCTGCACTAAAAAATGACAAAATCATGGAATTTGCAGGGAAATGGATGGCACTAGAGAAGATTATGCTAAGTGAAGCTAGCCAATACTCCATTGTGTACAAATGCCAAATATCATCTTTGATATAAGGAGAGCAACTAAGAACAGAATAGGGGGGGAAGAGCATGAGAAGAAGATCACCATTAAACAGGGATGTGAGGGGGGAGGGAAAGAGAGATAGAAGGGAAATTGCATGATAAAGGAAGGAAACCCTCATTGTTATACAAAATTACATGTAAGAGGAAGTGAGGGGAAAGGGGAAAAAAACAAGGAGAGAAATGAAGTACAGTAGATGGGGTAGAGAGAGAAGATGGGAGGGGAAGGGAGGGGAGGGTAGGGGGGATAGTAGAGGATAGGAAAGGCAGCAGAATACAACAGACACTAGTATGGCAGTATGTAAAAAAGTGGATGTGTAACCTATGTGAATCTGCAATATGTATACGGGGTAAAAATGGGAGTTCATAATCTGCTTGAATCAAATGTATGAAATATGATATGTCAAGAGCTTTGTAATGTTTTGAACAACTAATAATAAAAAAAGAAAGAAAAAAAAAGATGAATCCTGTACAGTATCAAAGTAATCTGACCAAAAAAATTCGAAACTCTTTCAGTACATGTGTATTTTGCTTGCTCCTAAAGCACTCAGACATAAAGTTGTTTCTTTCTACTTCAGCTTAGGGATAGTTCACAGGAAACAAACCAGAGAATGCTCACTGAGAACTGATTAAGTGTGTGAAGTTTCAAGCAGCTAGCACAAACCCTGTTTGATTTCCAGCTTCATTTCCATTCACCCCAATAGGGCAAAAAGAAGAGAAACATGAAAAATGAATCTGTTCCTGAGAGAAAACCCTTTTACATAGGAGGCGCAAACATTTGGGGTATAGTAAAAGTAGTAAAAAGGTGAATACTGCCCAGTATCTGAGAAATTTTAAAAAACTAACTCTAACACTAACACTAGGTCTAAAACTAGTCCTAACACTAAATCTAACCCTAAATGTAATCTGTTTAGAAAAACATTGCTCATAGAAGTTTCAAAATTGGGGAGTCAAGGTGGGGCAAGCTTACAGATTAATCATGGGCAGTTTCAAAGAAATCTGGCAAAATAATTTGGGGAGCTATTTCAGTACATGCATATTTCCCTGTTTTCTCCAAAAGTGTTCTCAGATAAATTTGTATTGCACGCTTCACCTTATTATTAATTTCACAAAGAACAAACCAGAAAGTGCCCACAGAGAATTGATTGAGTGTGTGAAGTTTCAAGCAGTTAGCACCAACCTTGTTTGATTTCCAGCTCCATGTCCATTTACCCATGTAGGTCAAAATGAAGTGAATCCATAAAATACAAATTGTTTCTGTCAGGAAAGAATTGAACCGAGAAGGCTGAAACCTGGGGAACATAGTAAGGCTAGGTAAAAATGTATCCTGCCCAGTATCAAAGAAATTTGAACAAGACAAACTCTAACCCTAACACTAGACCTAACTCTAACCTAAGTTGTTTAGAGAACCTTTGATCATAGAAGCCTCAAATTTGAGGAGCCTAGTGGGAAAAGCTAACAGATGAATCCTGCCCAGTATCAAAGAAATCTGACCAAATGATTGGGGGAGGTAGTTCAGTACATGCATATTTTCCTGTTGTCTCCTAAAATGCTCTTGCATAGTGTTGTTTTTGCATGCTTCATCTTTGAGACACTTTCACAAGGATAAAACCAGAGCATCCTCACAGGGAACTGATTGAGTGTGGGAAGTTTTAAGCAGCTAGCAAAAACCCTGTTTGATTTCCAGCTCCATTTCCATTTACCCATATAGGTCAAAATGAATTGAAACCTTAAAATACAAACTGAAATACTGACAGAAAACCAGTGAACCTAGAAGGCCCAAACCTGGGGAACATAGTAAGGCTAGGTAACAGATAAATCCTGCCTACTATCAAAGAAATTTGAACAAAACTAATGTAAACCTAACACTAGATCTATCCTTTATCCTAACCCTACAGCTCACCCTAGCCTGTTTAGAGAACCTTTTGCCATAGAAGTCCCAAACTAAGGGAGCCTAGTGGAGCAAGCTAACAGATGAATCCTGCACAGTATCAAAGAAATATGAGCAAATAATTGGGAAAGTGTTTCAGTACATGCATATCTCTTTGATTTCTCCAAAAGTGCTCTGGGATAAAGTTGCTTTGCATGTTTCAGCTGAGGGCAACATTCACAAGGAACAAACCAGAGAGTGCCCACAGAGAACTGATTGAGTGAGTGCAGTTTCAAGCAGCTAGCACCAACCCTGTTTGATTTCGTGCTCCATTTCACTTCAAAAAAATAGTTCAAAATCAAGTGAAACCTTAAAATACAAACTGTTTTTGACAGTGAACCATTGAACTGAGAAGGCCCAAACCAGGGAACATGTGAGGCTAGGTAAAAATTGAATCCTGCCCAGAATCAAAGATACATGAACAAAATTGACTCTAACCCTAACACTAGGTTTAAATCTAGCACTTACCCTAACCATAAAACTAACCCTAACCCTAATCTGTTTAGAGAACCTTTTGTCATAGAAGTCCCAAATTAAGGAAGCCTAGTTGGGCAAGCTAACAGATGAATCTTGTGCAGTATCAAAGAAATC
Organism: Marmota marmota marmota; assembly: GCF_001458135.2. Classification (NCBI taxonomy): domain Eukaryota; kingdom Metazoa; phylum Chordata; class Mammalia; order Rodentia; family Sciuridae; genus Marmota; species Marmota marmota. The sequence goes on from NW_026007100.1 coordinate 95,624, forward strand.
TGACCAAATGATATGGGGAGGTAGTTCAGTACAAGTATATTTCCCTGTTGTCTCCAACAGTACTTTCAGATAAAGATGTTTTTGCATGCTTCAGCTTTGGGAAACTTTCACAAGGAAGAAACTAGAATGCCCTCATAGAACTGGTTGAGTGTGTGCAGTTTTAAGCAGCGAGCACCAACCCTGTTTGATTTCAATTTCCATTTCCATTTATCCGTATAGGTCAAAATGAAGGAAACCTTAAAATACAAACTGTTCCTGACAGCAAACCGTGGAAGGGATAAGGCCCAAACCTGGGGAAAGGAGTAAGGCTAGGTAAAAGACGAATTATGCCAAGTATCAAATGAATTTGAACAAATCTCACTCTAACTCTAACACTAGATCTAACCAAATCCTATCCTACTTCTAACCTGTTTAGAGTACCTATGATCATAGAAGTCACAAATTTGGGGAGTCTCGCAGCGCAACTTAACAAATGAATCTTGTGCAGTATCAAAGAAATTTGATGAAAAATTGGGGGATGTATTTAATTAAATTCATATTTCCCTGTTTTTTTCTTAAAGTGCCCATGTATAAACTGTTTTTCATGCTTCAGCATAAGGTACTTTCACAAAGAAAAATCAAGAGTGCCCACAAAATGCTGTTTGAGTGTGTGAAGATTCATGCAGCTAGCACCAACCCTGTTTGATTTCCAGCTCCATTGTCATTCACATCTGTAGGACATAATGAAGTGAAACCTAAAAATTCAAACTGTTCCTGAGAGTGAACCATTGAACCTTGAAGGGCCAAACTTGGGAAGCCTACTAAGGCTAGGTCAAGGATGAATCCTGTACAGTATCAAATTAATCTAACCAAAATTATTTGAAGCTCTTTCAGTACATGGGTATTCTGCTTGCTCCTGAAGCAATCAGAGATAAAGCTGTTTGTTTCTACTTCATATTAGGGCTACTTCCAAGGCAAACTCCAGATTATGCTGACTGAAAATTGATGGAGTGTGTTAAGTTTCAAGCAGCTAGCCCAAACCCTGTTCGATTTCCAGCTTCATTTCCATTCACCTCTATAGGGCAAAAAGAAGAGAAACATTAAAATTGAAACTGTTCCTGAAGGCAAACCCTTTATGTAGGAGGCCCTAACCTTTGGTGTATAGTCAAAATAGTAAAAACATGAATTCTGCAGAGTATCATAGAAATTTGAAAACAAAACTAACTCTTACCTTAACAAGGTCTAATCCTAGTCCTAACACTAACCCTGACACTAACCTTAGCCTGTTTAGAGTCCCTTTGATCCTAGAAGTCCCACACTTGGGGAGCCAAGTTGGGTAGCCTAACAGATGAATCTTTCACAATATCAAAGAAATCTGACCAAATAATTGGGGAGGTAGTTCAGTACATGCATATTGCCCTGTTTTATCCTAAAGTGCTCTTATATAAAGTTGCTTTGCATGCCTCAGCATAGGGCTAAATTTACAAGGAATAAACCAGAGAATGCCCATAAAATGTTGATTGAGTGTGTGAGGTTTGAAGTAGCTAGCACCAACCCTGTTGGATTTCCAGCTCCATTTCCATTTACATGCATAGGTTAAAATGAAATGAAAACTTAAAATACAAACTGTTCAGGAAAGCAAACCCTTGACCCAAGAGGACCAAACCTAGAGAATATAGTAAGGTTTGGTAAAATTTGAATCCTGACAGTATCAAAGAAATTTAAACAAAACTAAATCTAACAAAACACTAGCTGTAAAGCTAGCCCTAACCTAATACTAAATCTATCCTAACCGGTTTAGAGAACCATTGATAATAGTAGTCCCCAAATAAAGGAGCCCAGTTGGGCAAGCTAACAGATAAATTCTGTGCAGTATTGAGGAAATCTGAACAAATAATTGGGGGAGGTATTTCAGTATGTGCATATTTCCCTGTTTTTTCCTAATGTGCTCTTGGATAAATTATTTTTTCAAGCTTCAGTTTAAGGTACTTTCACAAGAAACAAGCAGAGAGTGCCTAGAGAGAGCTGATTGAGTGTGTGAAGTTTCAAGAAGCTAGTACCAACTCTGTTTGATTTCCAGCATCATTTTCATTCACATCTAAAGGCCATAATAAAGTGAAACCTAAAAATTCAAACTGTTCCTGACAGTGAACTGGCAAACTTTGAAAACCCAAACTTGGGGATCCTACTAAGACTAGGAAAAGTATGAATCCTGTACAACATCAAAGTAATCCATGCAAAAAATTGAAGCTTGCTCCTAAAGTGCTCACAGATAAAGCTGTTTCTTTCTAATTCAGCTTTGGGCTACTACTACAAGAAACAAATGAGAGAATGTGCACTGAGAACTGATTGAGTGTGTGAAGTTTCAAGAAGGTAGCACAAACACTGTTTGAGTTCTAGCTCCATTTCCATTCACCCCTATAGGGAAAAATTAAGTGAAACATGAAAATTACAACTGCTTCTGAGAGCAAATCCTTTTATTAGGAGACCCAAACATGGAGAGCATACTAAGAATAGGAAAAAGATAAATTCTGCCCAATATCCAAATTGAAAAAAAAAAAAAAACTCTAACCCTAACACTAGTTCTAACCCTTGCCCTAACTCTAACCTAACCCTAAGTCTAACCTGTTATGAGAACCTTTGATCATAAAAGACTTAAACTTGGGGAGACTAGTGGGGAAAGCTTACAGATGAATCCTGCACAGTATCATAGAAATCTGACAAAATATTTGGGGGAGGTATTTCAGTACATGCATATTGCCCTGTTTTCTCCTAAAGTGCTCTTGGATAAAGTTGTTTTGCATGCTTCAGCTTATGGTTACTTTGACAAGGAAGAAACCAGAGAGTTTCCACAGACAACTGATAGAGCATGTGAAGTTTCAACCAGCTAGTACCAAACCTCTGATTTCCAGATCCATTCTCATTTACCCATATAGGTCAAAATGAAGTGAGACATTAAAAACAAACTATTCCCAACAGAAAACCATTTAGACTAGAAGGCCCAAATCTGGGACACATAGTAAGGCTAGGAAAAGATAAATCTTTTCATTATCAAAGAAATTTGAACAACAACAACAAAAAAAAAACTCTAATCCTAACACAACTCTAAAGCTAGCCCTAACTCTAACCATAACACTAAAACTTACCTGTATAGAGAACCATTGATCCTAGAAGTGCCAACCTTAGGGAGACTAGTGGAGCAAGCTAAAAGATGAAGATTGCACAGTATCAAAGAAATCTGAATAAATTGTTGAGAGACTTATTTCAGTACATACATCTTTCTCTGTTTTCTCCTTAAGGGCTCTCAGATTACGTTGCTTTTGTGTGCTTCATCTTTGGCCTACCTTCAAAAGAAAGAAACCAGGGAGTGCCCACTGAGAACTGATTGTGTCAAGTTTCAAGCACCTCCTGCCAACCCTGTTTGATTTCCAGCTCAATTTTCATTCACATCAATAAGCCATGATGAAAGGAAACCTTAAAATACAAACTGTTCCTAACAGCGAACCATTGAACCCAGAAGGCCCAAACCTGTGAAGCATAGTAAGGCTAAGTAAAAGATGAATCCTGTCTAGTATGATAGAAATTTGAAAAAAAAAATAGGGTCGCATGGCTGCTCTAAGCACAGATGGAAGGCTCAGCTGTGCAGTTTCTCTGGGCGCAGAGAGCAGTCTCAGTCACACGGGTGCTCTCTGTGCAGAGGAAAGGCAGCACAGAACACAGAGGCTTTGCTTGCTGGTCATCAGACCGAGCTCTGGACACAGCACAAGGTCACTCCAGAACCACCCACATCACCAAACAACATACATGAACAATAGATGGAATCCATCTTGCAAAACCATACTCACCATCTATTTTTGGATGTGGCTACGACCTGGTTTCTGCAGCTTATCAGGTTTCCAACTGGTTTCCAACTCCCATACCTCCAGCTGTAATAACTCAAGATTTTTCTCACAAGCTTTTAGGGGGTGTAGCTATCAATGCGGAATAGCAACTGTATAGGCACCTGGTTTCCAATTCACAGACTAAGAGTAGGGAGGCTCTAGGTAGAAGCTCAAGCCCTCTCACCCTGTCTACATCCACCACCCTAAGCACAGAGACTCAAGCTAGGAATAGACAACTCCACCTACTGCAAGAAAAGAAAACAGAGTTCTGAGAGCCTTTTTTCTTTCTTACTTTTCTTTTCTTGCTCTTCTCATCCATTCTCCTCTTCCCTTCCCCCTCTGTTCCTCACAAGGCTAGAGTTACTGTAAGGGTTCAGTTTAAGGTTAGGGTGGTGTTTAGAGCTAGTGTGAGTGTTATGATATGAGTCAGAGTTATGGTTAGTATTAAGGTTAAGATTAAGACTCTAATTAGGGCTAGGGTTAGGTCTAGGTGTAGTGTTAATGTTTGGTTTAAGTTAAGGATTAGGGTTAGGACTATTGCTCAGTTTTGTTTTATGACAAGGGTTAGGATTGTGGCTAGTTTTATGATTAGCATTAGGGATAGGGCTAGTATTAATGTTAGGCTTAGGCTTAGGGTTAGGGTTAGATTTCGAGTTAGGGTTAGATCTAGAGTTAGGACTAGGAATAAGGATTAGGCAATGGTTATGGCTGGGTTTAGGGCTAGTGTTAGGGCTAGGATTATGATTACAGTAATGGATAGGATTAGAAGTAGGGCAAGGCTAGTGTGAGAGTTATACTTACTCTTAGGGTTAAGATTAGGGGTAGGGGTAGGGTTAAAATAGGGCTATGATTAGAGTTAGGGTTTAGTGTTCACCTTAGGCATAGTGTTAGGTTTAGGGTTAGGGTTAAGTTTAGGGTAAGGAATGGCATTATAGCTAGGTTTAGAGAAAGGGTGAGGGTTAAAATGAGGGTTAGGGCTATGGTTAGTGTTAGGGTTATGATTAAGACTAGGTTTGGGGCTAGGATGCTGTCTACAGTTCATTTTAGGGTTAGGGCTAGGATTAGGACTAGGCCTAATATCAGATCTAGGTTTATGGTTAAAGATAGTTTTAGGGTTAGGATTAAAGCTACATGTAATATAAGGGTTAGGTTTAGGGTTAGGGTCAGGTTTAGGGCTAGGGGTATTATTAGGGTCAAGTTCTGGGTTAGAAGTTTGGGATAGGTTAAGGTTTCCAGTTAGGTTTAGGTTTGATGTTAAGAATAGAATTATCAATAAGATTAGGTTTAGGTTTATAATAATGGATAGGTTTAGAGCTAGGTTTAGGGCTAGTGTTAAGGTTAGGATTTGGGCTAGAGTTGGGATTAGATTGAGGGATAGTTGTAGGTTTATGTTTAGAGTAATATTTAGGCTTTGAGCTAGGATTAGGGCTAAGGTGAGGTTTAAGTTAAGGTTAGGGCGAGTGTTATTGTTAGGGTTATGCTTAAGGCTTGATTTAGGCCTAGGATTAGCTCTAGATTTTGTGTTAGGATTGGGCCTAGGGTTAGGACTATGGGTAATGTAAGAGTTGCGGTTATGTTGAGGGCTAGCTGTATTGTTAGGGTTTTGGCTAGGTCTAGTGTTAGGTTTAGATTTTCAGGTAGGGTAATATTTAAAGTTAGGTTTACTTTAAAGGCAGGGTCAGTGTTTGGGTTAGAGTTAGAGTTAGGGTTACAGCCAGAATTAGGACTAGGTTTAGGTCTAGGTGTAGGGTTTGTGTTTGAGTTAGGTTAAGGATTATTGTTAGGGCGATGGCTAGGTTTTTGTTTAGGTCTAGGGCTAGAGTTAAGGCTAGATTTAGAATTTGGTTTAGGTCTAGGGCTAGTGTTAGGGTTTGGTCTAGGGTTAGGGTCAGTTTTAGACCTAGGGTTAGTGTTAAGGTCAGAATAAGGGACAGGGTTAGCATTAGGATTTGGGATAGGTTTAGAGCTAGAATGAGGTCTAAGGTTAGTACTATTAATAGGGTTAGGGTTTTGGTTAACATAAGAATTCGAGATAGGTCTAGGGTTACCATTAGGGTTAGGGTTTTACTTAGGTTAAGGGATAGCCTTAGAGCTAGGGTTAATGCTAGAGATATGGTTAGGGTTAGGGTTAAATTTAGGTTTAGAGCTCAGATTATGACTAGTTTTTGTGTTAGGGTTAGGGCTAGATTTGGGCATTGGCTAATGTAAGAGCTAGGGTTACAATTAGGGTTAGTTTTAGGTTTAGTGTTAGGGGTAGGTCTAGTGTTAAGTTTAGGTTTAAGGTTAGGGTAATATTTAGAGCTAGGGTTATTGTTAGGATATGAGTCAGCATCAGGGTTAGTTTTAGGGTTAGGGTTAGGACTCAAATACGGGGTAGGGTTACTGTTAGTGTTCGGTTTAAGGTGTGTGCTGTGTTTAGAGGTAGAGTGACTGTTAGGATATCAGTCAGGGTCAGGGTTAGGTTTAAGGTTAGGGTTATGACTTAACTTAGGCCTAGGGTTACTGTTAGGGTTTTGTTTAAGTTTAGGGTGGAAATTAGAGCTAGCGTCTGTATTAGGATATGAGTCATGGTCAGGATAGGTTTTAAGGTTAGGGTTAGTACGCGAATTTGGGATAGGGTTATATCTAGTGTAGTGTTAGGGTTTGGTTTAAGTTAAGGTTTAGGGTTAGGGCTGTTGCTCAGTTTTGTTTTAGTCCTATGTTTAGGGTTTGTCTAGTTATAAGGTTAACATTAGAGTTAGGGCTAGTGTTAGTGTTAGGCTTAGTCTTTGGGTTAGGGTTAAATTTGGATATAGCGTTAGATTTAGGATTAGGGCTAGGTCTAACTATAGGGCAAGTGTTTGGGCTAGGGTAATGGTTACGGTAACAGATAGGGTTAGAACTAGAGTTAGGTCTAGGGTGAGAGTTAGTGTTAGTCTTAGGCCTAGGGTTTCAGTTAGTTTTAGGGATAGGGCTAAGTTAAAGCTAGGAATAGGACTAGGGTTAGGGTTCAGCTTAGGCCTAGTGTTATGGCTAGTGTTATAGTGAATTTTAAGGTAAGGTATGGTGTTATAGCTAGGTTTACATGTAGGGTGAGGGTTAGAATTAGGGTTAGGGCTAGGGTTAGGGTTAGGGTTAGGGTTATGAATAAGGCTAGGTGTAGGGCTAGGATGAAGGCTAGGATTTGTTGTAGGGTTAGGTCTAGAATTAGGGCTAGGGATAGTGTCAGGTCTATTGTTACATTTTGGATTGGATTTAGGGTTAGGTTTGTGTCTAGGTCTAGTGTAAGTGTTAGGCTTAGGGTAAGGATCAGGTTTAGAGCTAGGTGAATTTTTAGGGTCAGGAACAGGGTTAGGGTTTGTATTAGGTTAAGGTTTAGAGAGAGGACTCAAATGAGCATTAGGTTTAAAGTTAGGGTTAGGGTAATTAATTGGGTTAGGCTTAGGTTTCAGGGTAGGTTTAGGGCAATGGAGAGCTTTAGGTTAGCAAAAGGGTTAGGGTTATGTCTAGGGTTAGCATTAGCATTAGGGTTATCATAAGAATAATATATAGGGTTAGAGCTATGTTTAGGGCTAGGGTTAGGTTAGGATTAGGGCTAGAGTTAGGTTAAGTTTTGTGTTAGGGCTATTAATCCTAGCTTAGGGTAGGGTTCATGTTAGATTTAACATGTTAAGTTTTGGGTTAGGGCTATTAATCCTAGCTTAGGGTAAAAGTTAGGTTTTGAGCTACGGTTAGGTCTAGGATGAGGGTTAGGTTTAGTGTTTTGGTCAGGGTTAGTTTTAGGTTGGGGCTAGGGTTTTCATTAAGTTTAGGATTAGGTTTAGGGTAATAGATTGGGTTAGATGTACAATTAGCTTTATGGTTAAGGTTAGGTTTAGGTTTAAGTTTAGTTTTAGGGCTAGGTTTACTGTTGGTTTTAGCGTAAGGATTAGGGTTTGAGTTAGGGTTAAGGCTATGGCAAGGTTTAGGTTTAGGGTTAGGTCTAGGGTTAGGCTTATGGTTTGGGTTAGGGTTTTGATTAGGGTTAGGGATAGGTTTATCATTAGGGTTAGAGTTAGAGTTAGGGTGGCTAGGGTTAGAGCTAGTGGTAGTTCTAGGGTAAATGTTAGGATTAGGACTATGGTTAGGGTTATGGTTAGGCATAGTGCTAAGTTTATATTTAGGCTAAGGGTTAGGCTTTGAGCTAGGGTTAGGACTAAGGTAAGGGTTAGGGTTAGGGTTAGGACTAGGGCTAGGGTTAGGGTGAGGGTTATGCTTAGGGTAGGTTTAGGCCTCAATTAGGTTTAAGTTTTGTGTTAGGTTTAGGCAGAAAGTTAGTGCTATATGTAATGTAAGATCTACGGTTCTTATTAGAGCTAGTTTTAGGGTTAGGGTTACGGCTAGGTCTAGTGTTAGGTTTAGGTTTTGGGTTATGGTAAGGTTTAGAGCTAGGTTTAATGTTAGTGTCAGAGCCAGTGTTCAAGTTAAAGTTAGGGTTAGGGTGAAAGCCAGAATAGGACTAGGTTTAGGTCTAGTGGTAGGGTTAGTGTTTGGTTTAGGTTAAGGTTTATTGTTAGGGCTAGGACTAAGTTTTTGTTTAGGTCAAAGGCTAGAGTTATCTCAAGATTTAGGATTAGGTTTAGGTCTAGGGCAAGTGTTAGGGTTAGGTTTAGGTATAAGTTTACAGCTAGGGCTACTTTTAGGTTTTGGTTTAGGTTTAGGGTCAGGGTTAGACCCATAATTAGTATTAGGGTCAGAATAAGGGTTGAAGGTTAGGGTGAGGTTTTGGATAGGGTTAGATCTAGAATGAGAGCTAGTGTTAGGACTAGTAATAGGGATTTTTTTTTTGGTTTGGCTAAGGATTAGGATTAGGACTAGAGTTAGAAGTATGAATAGGGTTTGTCTTAGGCTAATGGATAGGATTAGAGCTAGGGTTAGGACTAGGATTAGAGTTAAGTTTATGGCTTGTTTTAGGGTTAGGGTTAGGGTTAAATCTAGTGTTAGGGCTCTGATTAGGGCTATTTTTGTGTTAGAGTTAGGGCTAGGGTTTGGCTAAGGCCAATGTAAGAACTAGGGTTATGATTAGGGTTAGTTTTAGGGTTAGAGTTTCTGCTAGGTCTAGTGTCAGCATTAGTTTTAGGGTTAAGATTATAATTAGAGCTGGGTTTGTGTTTGGATATGAGTCTGGGTGAGAGTTAGTTTTAGGCCTAAGATGCAAATTAGAATTTGGGTTATGTCTAGTGATGGGTTAGGTTTTGGTTTAGGTTAAGGTTTAGGGTTAGATCAATGGCTTGGTTTTGATTTAGGGTTAGGGCTTGGATTAGGGTTAGTTTTTGGATTAGAAAAGTGTTAGAGCTAGTGGTAGAATGAGGTTTAGGCTTAAGATTAGGGTTAGATATAGAGTTGTGGTTAGATATAGGGTTAGGGCTATGGCTAGCTTAGGGCTCAAGTTAGGGCTATTGTGAGGGTTATGATAATGAATAGGGTTATAAATAGAAATAGGGATAAGGTGTGAGTTAAATTGAGTCTTAGGGCTAGGATTAAGGGTATGGTTAAGTTTAGGGTTCAATAAGGCTAGTGTTAGTACTATGATTAGTGTTAGGGTTAGGCCTATGGTTAGGCATAGTGTTAGGGTTAGTTTTAGGGGAAGGAATGGGGTTTTATAGCTAGGTTCAGTGCTAGGGAGAGGTTTATAATTAGGGATAGGGATAGGGTGAGGGTTCTTGTTAGAATTAAGTCTAGGTATAGGGCTAGGATGAGGGCTAGGGTTTGTGTTAGGGTTAGGGCTAGGATTAGGGTTAGGGCTAATGTCAGATCTAGGGTTTTGGTTAGGGATAGTGTTAGGGATGGGTTAATGGCTAGGTCTATTGTAAGGGTTAGGTTTAGGGTAGGGATTAGGTATAGAGCTAGGTAATTAGTAGGGTCATAGTCTGGGTTACGGTTTGGTTTGGGTTAAGGTTTAAGGTTAGGGCTCAAATTAGCATTAGGGTTAGAATTAGGGTTAGAGTAATGGATAGAGTTAGGTTTACAGTTCAGGTTAGGTTTAGAGTAATGTATAGGGCTAGTATTAGGGATAGAGTTAGGGTTTGGCCTAGTGTTATCATTTGGTTTAGGCTTATATTAAGAGAAATAAATAGGTTTAGTGCCAGTGTTAGGGCTTAAGTTAAGGTTAGGATTAGGGCTAAGGTTTGGGCTACTTTTAGGGCAAGTGTTAGGGTTAGTATTAGGGTAAGTGTTAGGGTTTGAGCTAGGGTTTGGTCTAGGGCGATGGTTAGGATTAGAATCAAGGCTACGGTTAGGGTCAGGGTTAGGGTTAGGTTTAGGGCTAGGGTTAGCATTAGGGCTAGGTTTATGTTTAAGGTAATGGATATATTTAGAGCTAGGATTTGGGCTATGGTTACAGTTAGGATTAGGGATAGGGTTAGGGTTAGGGTTAGAGCTAGGGTTATGTTTAGGGTAAAGGTTATAGTTTGAGCTAGGGTTAGGGCTAGGGCAAGCATTAGGTTTAGGGTTTGGGCTAGGATCATGGTTAGGGTAATGCTTAGGTCTAGGTTTAGGGCTTGTGTTAGGGCTAAGTTTTATGTGAGGCTTATGGCTAGTGTTAGGGCTATGGGTAATGTAAGATCTAGGGTTATGGTTATGGCTAGTTTTTTGGGGTTAGGGTTATAGATATGTCTTGTGTTAGGTTTATGTTTTGGGTTAGGATAAAGTTTAGAGCTAGGGTTTGTGTTAGGGTAAGCGTCAGTGTTCAGATTAACATTGGGTTTATGGTTAGGGGCAGAATTAGGACTAGGGTTAGGTCTAGGGCTAGGGTTAGCCTTTGCATTAGTTTAATGGTTATTTTAGGGCTAGGGCTAGGTTTTTGTTTAGGACTAGGGCTAGAGTTATGGCTATATTTAGGATTAAGTTTAGGTGTAGTGCTAGTGTTACCATTAAGTTTGGGTATAGGTTTACTGGTCGGGCTAGTGTTAAGTTTCGGTTTAGTGTTAAGGTCAGGCTTTGACCTAGGGTTAGTGTTAGGGTCAGAATAAGGGTAAGTGTTAGGCTTAGGCTCTGGTTAGGGTTAGAGATAGAATGAGGGCTAGAGTTTGGACTAGGAATAGAGTTAGGTTTTGGGGTAAGCTACGGATTATTATTAGTACTAGGGTAGCATTAGATTGAGAGTTTGGCTTAGGGTAAGGAATAGGTTTAGAGCTAGGTTTTGGGTTAGTGTTGGTGTTAGGGTTAAAGCTAGGGTTTAGGCTCAGATTAGGGCTAGGTTTTGTGTTAGGTTTAGGGCTATGATTAATGTAAGAACTAGCTTTACGATTAGGGATAGTTTTAGGGTTAGGATTAGGGCTATGTCTAGTGTTTGGGTTAAGTTTAGGGTTAGGGTGATTTTTAGAGGTAATTTTAGGGTCAGAGTCAGGGTCAGCATTATTTGTAGGCATTGGTGTAGCGTTAGGTTTTGGTTTAGGTTAAGGGTTAGGATTAGGGCTATAGCTCAGTTTTGTTTGTGGGCTATTCCTAGGATTAGGGCTAGTTTTCAAATTAGAATTAGGGTTAGGGCTAGTGTTAGGGTAAGGTTTAGGTTTAGACTTAGGGTTATATTTGGAGTTAGGGTTAGTTATAGGTTTAGACTTAGGGTTAGATTTGGAGTTAGGGTTAGTTATAGGTTTAGGACTAGGGCTGGGGTTAGGACTAAGGTTAGGGCTAGTGTTACAGTTAGGCAATAGATAAGGTTTGTACTAGAAATAGGTCTAGGGCTAGAGATAATGTTAGTCTTAGGGCTAGGGTTAGATTTAGTGTTACAGTTAGCAATAAATTAGGCCTAGGATTAGAGCTATGGTTAATGTTAGGATTAGGCCTAGGGTTAGGGCTAGGGTTAGTGTTAGTGATAGTGTTATGGTTAGAGTTAGGGTTAGGGGAAAGGATGTGGTTATACCTAGGTTCAGAACTAGGGCGAGTGTTGAAATTAGTGTTTGGGCTAGGGTTAGGGTTCAGATTAGGATTAAGGCTAGTTTTAGGACTAGAATGAGGGCTTGGGTTAGTGTTAGGTTTAAGGCAAGAATTAGGTACAGTGATAATGTCAGGTCTAGGGTTACAGTTAGGGATACTGTCAGGTTAGTTTTATGGCTAGGTCTAGTTTAAGGGTTATGTTTAGGATAAGGGTTGGGTTTTGAGCTAGGTGTGCTATTAGATTCAGTGTCTTGTTCAGAGTTTGGGTTAGGTTTCGATTTATTTTTAGGGTTCAAATTAGCATTAGGGACAGGGTTAGGGTTAGGGTAGTGTTAGAGTAATTGATAGGGTTAGGTTTCGTGTTCAGGTTAAGTTCAGGTAAGGATAAGGTTAGTGTTAGAGATAGGTTTAGGGTTAGGCCTAAAGGGATAATGTTAGATTTAGGTTTAAGACTAAGATTAGTGTTAGTTTTAGTGTAACTGTTAGGGTTTGAGCTAGGTTTAAGAATATAGCAAGGGTTAGGTTTATGGTTAGTTCTAGGGTTAGGTTTACAGTTCAGGTTAGTGTAGGTTTAGGGTTAGGAGTAGGGTTAAGTTTACAGTTAGAGTTAGAGTAGGTTTAGGGTGAGGGCTAGTGTTATGACATTTATAGGTAGAGTTAGTGTAATGGGTGGGGTTAGAGCTATGTTTAGAGCTATTTTGGGGTTAGGCTTATGTTTAGGGTAATATATAGGTTTAGAGCTAGGGTTATGGTTAGGATTAGGGGTAAGGGTAGGGTTACGGTTAGGCCTAGGGTTAGTGTTAGTGTTAGGTTTAGGGTAAGTGTTAGGTTTTGAGCTATGTTTAGGGCTAGGGTGACGGTTAGGATTAGTGTCAGGTCTAGGTTTACGATTAGGGTTAAGTTTAGGGTTAGGGTTAGCATTAGGGCTAGGGTTAGCATTAGGGTTAGGGCTATGTTTAGGGTAATGGATAGGGTTAGAGCTAGAGTTAGGGCTAGGATTATTGTTAGGATTAAGTCTAGGTTAGGTTTAGGGTTAGGGCCAGTTTTAGGGTTAGGATTAGGTTTACAGTAATGGTTAGGTCTAGGTTTAGGGTTATAACGAGGTATATGGCTCAGTTTAGGACTAGGTTTTTTATTAGGTTAGGGCTTGGATTAGTGCTACGGCTAATATAAGAACTAGAGTTATGATTAGGGCTACTTTTAGGGGTACAGTTAGGGCTAGTTCAATTTATAGGGTTAGGTATATTTTTAGGGTGATTTTAGAGCTAGGGTTAGTGTAAGGTCAGAGTCAGGATCAAGGTTAGTTTTAGGGTTAGGTTAGGACTGGAATTAGGGCTAAGGTTAGGGCTAGGTGTAGGGTTAGGTTTTGGTTTAGGTTAAGGCTTAGATTTAGGGCTATGGCTCGGTTTTGTTTTAGGGCTTGAACTAGATTAGGGCTAGTTTTTGGATTAGTGTTAGTGTTAGGGCTAGTGTTAGTGTGAGGTTTAGGCTTAGGGTTAGGGTTGGACTTAGAGTTATGGTTAGTTCTGGGTTAGGGCTAGGGTTAGTGTTAGGGCTAAGGTTAGGGCAAGTGTTAGGGTTATGTTAAGGGATAGGGTTAGATCTAGGAATAGTGCTAGAGCGAGAGTTAGAGTTAGTCTTAGTGCTAGTGGTAGGGTTAGGGCTAAATTAGGGTTAGGATCAGGTCTAGGATTAGTGTAAGGTTTAAATCTAGAGTTAGAGTTAGGGTTAGATTTGGGGGAAAGTATGGGGTTATAGCAAGGTTAAGAACTAGGGCGAGGGATAAAATTAGGGATAGGGCTACTGTTAGGGTTCGGGTTAGGATCGAGGCTAGGGTTAGGGCTAGGATGAGGGCTACCATTTGTGTGTTAAGGCTATGGCAAGAATTAGGGCTAGGGCTAATATCAGGTCTAGAGTCATGGTTAGGGATAATTTCCAGGTAAGATTTATGGCTAGTTCTAGTGTCAGAGTTAGGCTTAGGTTGAGGTTAAAGTTGAGAGCTAGGGGTATTATAATAGAGTCAGGTTTTGAGTGCGTTAGTTTGACGTTTAAGGTTACGGCTCAAATTAGCATTAGGTTTGAGTTAGGGTTAGGGTAATGGATAAGGTTAGGATTAGGCTTCATGTTAGGTTTAGGGCTCAGGTTACATTTAGGGTAATGGATAGGGTTAGGGTTAGGCCTAGGGTTAGCATTAGGTTAATGGTTATCATTAGGGTAATGGATAGGGTTAGGGCTAGAAGGAGGGTTAGGGTTAGGGTTAGGGCTAGGTTTAGGGTTAGGGTTATGCTTAGGGTTAGGTTTAGGGCTGTAATTAGGGCTAGGTTTTGTGTTTTGTTTAGGGCTAGTGTTAGGTGTATGGGTAATGTAAGAGCTAGTGTTATGGTTATGGCTAGATTTAGAGTTCTTGTAGTGTTAGGGTTAGTTTTGGGGTTAGAATAAGTTTTAGAACTAGGGGTTTTATTAGGGTAAGTGTCGGGGTTCAGGTTAGGATTAGGTTTAGAGTTAGGTCCAGAATGAGGACTAGGGTTAGGTCTAGGGGTAAAGTTAGTGTTTGGATTAGGTTAAGGGTTATTGTTAGTGCTAAGGCTAGGGTTATGGATATATTTAGAATTAGGTTTAGGTCTAGGGTTAGGGTTACTAGTAGGGCTAGTGTTAGGTTTTGGATAAGGGTTAATGTCAGGTTTAAACCTACGTTTAGTGTTAGGGTCAGAATAAAGGTCAGGGTTAGCGTTAGTGTTTGGATTAAGTTTAGAGCTAGAATGAGGGCTAGGGTTAGGACTAGTAATAGAGTTAGGGTTTCAGATAGGCATAGAATTAGGGTTAGGAATAGGGTAGCAATAGGGTGAGAGTTTGACTAAGTGTAAGAAATAGGGTTAGAGCTAGGATTAGGACTAGGGATAGGGTTAGGGTTAGGGCCAGGGTTAGGCCTTGGATTAGGGCTAGGTTTTGTGTTTGGTTTAGGGCTATGACTAATTTAAGAACTGGCATTATGATTAGGGGTAGTTTTAGGATTGGATTTAGGGTAAGGTCTAGTGTTAGGTTTAGGTTTAGGGATAGGGTGATGTGTAGAGCTAGGGTTAGTGTTAAGGTCAGAGTCAGGGTTAGTATTAGTTCTAGGGTAAAAGTTAGAACTCAAATTAGGGCTAGGGTTAGGGCTAGGTGTAGTGTTAGGGTTTGGTTTAGATTAAGGGTTAGAGTCAGTGCTATTGCTCAGGTTTGCTTGATGGCTAGGGCTAGGGTTAGGGCTAGTTTTCAAATTAGCGTTAGGGTTAGAGCTGGTGTTAGGGTGTGGTTTAGGCTTAGGGTTAGGGTTAGATTTAGAGTTAGGGTTAGATCTACGTTTAGGGCTACAGTGAAATTTAGGAATAGTGTTAGGCTAGGGTTTGAGTTATCATAAGGGATAGGGTTAGAACTAGGGATAGGGCTAGGGCAAGAGTTAAAGAGTTAGTCTTAGTGTTAGGGTTAGATTTAGGGTTAGAATTAGGGCTTAATTAGGGCTAGGATTAAAGATTTGGTTAGTATTAAGGCTGAGCCTATGTTTATGGCTAGGGTTATGTTATGGTTATGGTTAGGTTTGATGTTATAGCTAGCTTTAGAACTAGGTCGAGGGTTAAAATTAGGGTTAGGTTAGGTTTAGGGTAATGGGTAGAGTTAGAGGTAGGTTTTGGCCTATGGTGATGGCTAGTTTCAGGGTTAGTCATATGGCTAGGTCTAGTGTTAGGTTTATGTTATTTTTTAGGATAAAGTTTAGAGCTAGGGTTTCTATTAGTGTAAGGGTCAGTGTTCAGGTTAGGGTTAGGTTTATTGTTAGTGCCAGCATTAGGACTAGGGTTCAGTCTAGGGGTAGGGTTAGTGTTTGGGTTAGGTTAAGGGTTATTATTAGGGCTAGTGATAAGTTTCTGTTTAGGGCTAGGCCTAGAGTTCTCACTAGATGAAGGATTAAGTGTATGTCTAGGTCTAGTGTTAGGGTTAAGTTTAGGTAAAGGGTTACAGGTAGTGCCTATGTTAGGGGTCCGTTTAGGGTTAGGGTAAGCTTTAGACCTATGGTTAGTGTTAGGTTAAGAATAAGGGTCAGGGTTAGGGTTATGGTTTGTGATATTGACAGAGCTAGATTGAGGGTTAGGATGAGGACTAGTAATAGAATTAGGTTTTGGGTTAGGCTAAGATTTAGGTTTAGGACGAGGGTAGCTTTAGGGTTAGGGTATGGCTTTGGGTAAGGGATAGGGTTAGTGCTAGTGTCAGGGCTAGTTTTAGGGTTAGGGTTAGGGCTAGGGTTAGGTTTAGGGTTAGGGTTAAAGCTATTGTTAGAGCTTGGATTAGGGCTAGGCTAGGTTTTGTGTTACCTTTACGGCTACGGCTAATGTACGAACTAGGGTTATAATTAGGGCTAGTTTTAGGGTTAGTGTTTCATCTAGGTTTAGTGTTTGGTTAGGTTTAGGGTTAGGATTATCTTTAGGGTAATGGATAGGTTAAGGTTAGCGAATGTGTTAGAGGTAGGCCAAGGGTTAGCATTAGGGTTAGGATTAGGGTTAGGGTTAGGGTAATGGATAGGGTTAGAGCTAGGGTTAGGGCTGGGATCATGGTTAGAGTTAGGGTTAGGGTTAGTGTTCGTTTTAGAGCTAGTGCAAGGATTAAATTTAGGGTTAGGTTTAGGGTAAGGGTTAGGAATTGGTTTTTGTTTAGAGTTAGGGTTAAAGCTAGTGTTAGGGCTCACATTAGGGCTAGGTTTTGGGTTACATTAGGGGTAGTATTAGGGATACAGCTAATGTAAGAACTAGGGTTGTAATTAGGGCTAATTTTAGGGTTACACTTTGGGCTAAGTCTAGTTTTATGGTTAGGGTTAAATTCAGGTTGATGTTTTGAGCTAGGGTTAGCGTTAGGTTCAGAGTCAGGGTCAGGGTTAGATTTAGGGTTGGGACTAGGAGTCGAATTAGGGGTAGGCTTAGGGCTAGATGTGGGGTTAGGATTTGGTTTAGGTTAAGGGTTAGGGTTAGTTTTATGACTCATTATGTTTTAAGGCTAAGGCTAAAGTCAAGGGTAGTTTTATGATTAATGTTAGTGTTACTGCTAGTGATAGGATGAGTTAGGCTTAGGGGTACATTTAGTGTTATGGTTAATTCTAGGGTTATAGCTATGGCAAGGGTTAGGCCTAAGGTTAGGTCTAGTGTTTGGGTTATGGTAAGGGATATGGTTAGAACTAGGAATAGAACTAGGGTGATAGTTAGTCTTAAGGCTAGGGTTAGGGTTTAGTTTAGGGCTAAATTATGGCGAGAAATATGTCTAGGATTGGTGTTAGCGTTAGGCCTAGGGTAAGGGCTATGTTTAGGATTAGGTTTAGGGTTAGGTTTAGGGGAAGGGATGGGGTTATAGCTGGGTTTAAGTCTAGGGCAATAATTAGAATTAGTTTTGTGTTAGGATTAAGGATAGATTTGGGGTTAGGATGAGGGCTAGGGCTTGTGTTTGTTAGAACAAGTTTTAGGGACAAGGATAATATCAGGTTTAGGGTTACGGGTAGGGATAGTTATAGGGTTAGTTTCATGGCTAGGTCTAATGTTAGGTTTAGGGTAAGGGCCAGGTTAAGAGAAAGGTGTATTTTTAGGGTCAGGGTTTTAGGGTTACGTTTTGGATTTGTGTTAGGTTAATTATTAGGGTTAGGGCTCAAATTAGCATTAGAGTTCGAATTAGGGTTAAGTTTATGTTTAGGATTCAGGTTAAGATTAGGGTAATTGGCACGGTTAGGGTTAGTGATAGGGTTAGGGTTAGGCCTTGGGTTATTATTTGGGTTGTTATTGTTATAGTAATGAATAGCATTAGAGCTAGGGTTAGGGCCAGGGTTTTGGATAGGATTCGGGCTAGTGTTAGGGTTAGGGATAGGACTAGGGTTAGAGTACAGGATCCGTGTTGAGTTAGGGTTAGTGCTAGGGTGAGTGTTAGGTTTAGGATTATGTCTAGGGTTAGATTTACAGTTAAGGTTAGCGTTAGTATTAAGGTTAGGGCTAAGGTTGTCTTTAAAGTTAGGTTAATGGTCAGGGTTAGATGTCATGTTAGGGTTAGGTGTATTTTTAGGTTTAGGGTGTTATGGTTATGGCTAAATTTATCATTAGAGTTATGGTAATGGATAAGGTTATATGTCAGGTTAGGGTTAGGGGTAGTTTTATATTTAGGGTTAGTGTTAGGGTTTGGGCTAGGGTTAGTGTTACAGTAAGGGTTAGGGTCTTATCTAGGGTTAAGTCTACGAAGAGGGTTAGGTTTAGTGTTAGGTCTAGGATTAGGTTTACAATTAGGATAGAGCTAGGGTTATCATTAGGGTTAAGGTTTGCTTTAGGATAATGGATAATTTCAGAGATAATATTAGGGCTAGTGTCCACATTATGATTAGCGATAGGATTAGGATTAGGTTTAGGGATAGGGCTAGGGTTATGTTTAGGGTTTGGTTTTGGGTTTTATCTAGGGTTAGGTCTAAGGCGAGGGTTAGGGTTAGCGTGAGGGTTAGGCTTAGGGTAAGGGATAAGGTTAGGTTAGGGTTAGGGTTATGCTTTGGGCTAGATTTAGGCCTAGGATTAGGGTTAGGTTTTGTGTTAGGTTTAGAGCTAGTTTTAGTGCTATGGTAATGTAAGTGTTATGTTTACAGTTATGGCTAGGTCTAGTGTTAGGTTTAGGTTTCGGTTAGGGTCAGTTTTATAGCTAGGGTTAGTGTTATTGTAAGGGTCTGTGTTTAGATTAGGGTAAGGGTTAGGTCTACAGCCAGAATTAGGATTGGTTAGGTCTAGAGGAAAGGTTAGTGTTTGGCTTAGGTTAAGGTTAATGATAATTAGAGCTAGGGCTAGGTTTTTTTTTTTTTTTTTTTT
>NW_026007100.1:115158-118932 GCF_001458135.2 Marmota marmota marmota
GGTTTTTTTTTTTTTTTTTTTTTGGTCTTGGTTAAAGATATGGCTAGATTTAGGATTAGGTGTTATCTAGGGCTAGTGTTAGGGTTAGGTTTAGATATGGAGTTATTGGTAGGGCTAGTGTTAGTGTTTGGTTTATGTTCAGGGTCAGAATAAGGGTCAGGGTTAGGGTTAGAATTTGGGTTATGGTTATAACAAGAATGAGGGCTAGGTTTAGGACTGGTAATATGGTTAGTGTTTGGGTTAGACTAAGCATTAGTTTTAGGACTAGGGTTAGCATTACGATTGGGGTTTTGCTAGGGTAAATGATAAGGTTAGAACTAGGATTAGAGCTAGGGTTCGGGTTAGGGTTAGGGCTAGTGTTTGTGTTAGGGTTAGGGTGAAAGCTAGGTTTTGGTTAGCATTAGTTTTAAGGTTACATCTAATGTATGATGAAGGGTTATGATTAGTACTAATTTTAGATTTAGGGTTAAGACTAGGTCTAGTGTTAGGGTAAGGTTTAGGTTTAGCATGATGTTTAGAGTTAGTGTTAGTGTTAATGTCAGAGACAGGTTCAGGGGTAGTTTTAGGGTTAAGATTAGGACTCGAATTAGGGCTAGGCTTAGGGCCAGATATAAGGTTAGGGTTTGGTTTAGGTAAAAGTTTAGGGTTAGTATTATGGCTCACTTTTGTTTTAGAGCTAAGCCTATGATTAAGGCTAGATTTATGATTAGCATTAGGATTAGGGCTAGTGTTAGGGTTAGGTTTAGGTGTAGAATTTGGGTTAGATTTAGAGTTAGGTTTAAATCTAGGGTTAGGGCAAGGTGTAAGGTTAGGGCTAGGATTATACTAGGCTATGAATAGGAATAAGGTTATGGTAAGTGATAAGGTTAGAATTAGGGCTAGGGCTTGGGCGAGAGTTATAGTTAATCTTAAATCTAGGGTTAAGGTTATGTTTAGGATTAGGGCTAGGGTTATTCCTAGAGTTAAGGTTAGGGATAGGGTTAGTGTTAGGGTTAGGATTTGGTTTAGGTTTAGGGTAAGCGTTGGGGTTATGACTAGGTTTATGGCTAGGAAAAAGCTTAGAATTATGGTTAGGGTTACAATTAACTCTAGGTTTTGGGCTAGGATGAGAGCCAGAGTTCGTATTAGGGTTAGGGATAGGATTAGGGCTAGGGCTAATGTCAGGTCTAGCGTTACAGTTAAGGATAATTTTCGGGTTATGTTAATGTTTAGGTCTAGTGAAAGGGTTAGATTTAGGGTAAGGTCAAGTTTACTGCTATGTGTACTATTAGGGTCAGTGTATGTCTTAAGGTTTGGTTTACGTTAAGGTTTAGGTTTAGGGCTCAAATTAGCATTAGGGTTAGAGTTAGGGTTAGGGTAATTAATAGGCTTAGGATTAGAGTTCAGGTTAATTTTAGGGTAATGGGATAGGTTTAGGGTTTGCAATAGTGTTAGGGTTAAGCCTAGGGTTAGCATTAGTGTTAGGATTTTGGTTAGTGTAATGGATAGAATTAGAGCTAGGTATAGGGATAGGTTTATGGTTAGGATTAGGGCTAAGGTTAGGGTAGTGGATATAATTAGAGCTATGGTTAGGGCTAAGGTTAAGGTTAGGATTAGGGCTAGTGCTAGGTTAGGGTTTGGGATAGGGCTAGGGTTAGGTTAAGGGTAAAGATTAGGCTTTGAGTTAGGGTTAGGTCTAAAGTGAGGTTTAGGGTTACAGTTAGGGCTAGGGTTAGGTTTAGGGTTACACTTAGGGCTATGTTCAGGCCTAGGATTAGTGCTAGGTTTTGTGTTAGTTTAGGCCTAGGGTTACGTTCATGCATAATGTAAGAGCGAGGGTAATGATTAGAGCTAGTTTTAGGTTTAGGGTTTTGGCGAGGTCTAGTGTTAGGATTAGGTTTTGGATTAGAGTGAGCTTTTGAGCTACGATGATGTTAGGGTCAGGGCCAGTGTTCAGGTTAGAGTTAGTGTTGGGATTAGTGCCAGAATTAGGACTAGGGTTAGGTCTAGGGTAGGGTTATTGCTTGGGTTAGGTTAAGAGTTATTGTTAGGGCTAGGGCTAGGTTGTTGTTCAGTTCTAGGGCTAGAGATATGGCTAGATTTCAGATTAGTTTTAAGTCTAGGGCTAGTGTTAGGATTAGGTTTATGTACAGGATTACCAGTAGGGCTAATGTTATGGTTTGCTTTCAGATTAGGGTCAGGTTTACATCTACGGTTACTGTTAGGGTCAGAATAAGTGTCAGGGTTATGGTTTGGGTTTGGGTTAGGGTTAGAGCTGGAACGAAGGTTAGGTTTAGAACTAGTAATAGGGTTAGTTTTTGGGTTAGGCTATGATTAGGGTTAGGACTAGGGTTAGCATTAAGTTTAAGGTTTAGCTTAAGGTAATGGATAGGGTAAGAGATAGGGTTAGAGCTAGGGTTAGGTTATGAGTTAGGGCTAGTTTTAGGGTTAGGGTTAAAACTAGGGTTTGAGCTCAGATTAGGGCCAGGTTTTGGGTTAAGTTGGGGATAGTGTTAGGCCTACAACTAATATATGAACCAAGGTTATGATTAGGGCTACTTTTTGGGTAAGTGTTATGGCTAGGTCAAGTGTTAGGGTTAGCGTTAGTGGTAACGTGATATTTAGTCCTAGGGTTAGTATTAGGGTCAGGGTCAGTGTTCGGGTTATAGTTATGGTTAGGGTTAAACCAAGAATCATCACTAGAGTTTGGTCTAGGGGTAGGGTCAGTGTTTGTTTTAGGTTAAGTTTTATCATTAAGGCTAGGGCTAGGTTTTTGTTTAGGTCTAGGGCTAGAGAAATGGCTAGATTTAGGATTAGGTTTATGTCTAGGGCTAGTGTTAAGATTAGGTTTAGGTATAGGTTTATTGCTATTGCTAGTGTTAGGGTTTGGTTTATGGTTGAAGTCCAATTTAGACATACGGTTACCATTAGTGTCAGAATAAGTGTCAGGGTTAGGGTTAATGTTTGGGTTATGGTTAGAGCTAGAATGAGGGCTAGGGTTAGGACTAGTAATTGGGTTAGGGTTTGGGTTAGGCTAAGGATTAGGGTTAGGCCTAGGGTTAGCATTAGGATTAGGGTTAGCTTAGGGTAAGGGATAGAATTAGAGCTAGGGTAATGGCTATATTTAGGGTTAGGATTTGGGCTAGTGTTAGGTTTAGGTTTAAGGTTAATGCTAGGGTTAGGTCTTGCATTAAGTTTAGGTTTTGGTTAGAGTTAGGGCTGGTTTTAGAGTTATGGCCAATGTATGGACTATGATTAATATTTGGGGTAGTTATACGTTTAGGTTTAGGAATAATTCTAGTGGTAGGGTTAGGTTTAACATTAGGGTGATATTTAGAGCTAGGGTTAGTGTTAGGGTCAAATTCAAGATCAGAGTAGTTTTAGGGTTAGGGTTTGGACTCGAATTAGGGCTAGGGTTAAGGCTAGGTATAGGGTTAGGTTTTGGTTTAGGTTAAGTTTTAAAGTTAGAGCTATGGCTCTGTTTTGTTTTAGGGCTAGGGCTTTGGTTAGGGCTAGTTTTAGGCTTAGCATTAGGTTTAAGGCTAGTGTTAGGTTTAGGTTTAGTCTTAGGATTAAATTTAGATTTAGAGAGGCAGACCTGCGACAGACCGGCGGATCAGGCCCAGCAGTCTGCCGGCGTGGTACACACGTCACCCCATTTGGAGTAGGGGCAGAGGAGAGCCACCGCCCATTCCTTCAAGGTAGGCAAACCTGCAACCGACCGGTGGAACAGGCCCAGCGGCCAGCCGGGGTGGTAGGCACGTCACCCCAATTGGAGTAGGAGCAGAGCAGAGC
>NW_026007100.1:122743-129181 GCF_001458135.2 Marmota marmota marmota
GTTAGGGTTAGGGTTAGGGTTAGGGTTAGGGTTTGGTTGGGGATAGGGTTACGGTTAGGGTTCATGTTAGTTTTAGGCTTAGGGTAAGTATTGGGTTTAGGTTTAGGTTTTGGGTTAGGTTTAGGGTTAGGGTAAGGGTTAGCATTAGTGTTTGTTTTAGGGTTATAATGGGGTTTAGGTTTCGTGTTAGTGTTAGGGTTAGGGTTAGTGTTAGGTTTAGAGTTAGGGTTACGGTGAGGGTTAGGTTAAGTGTTAGGTTTAGGTTTATTTTTAGGGTTAGATTAGGGTTAGGCTTAGGGTTAAAGTTAGGATTAGGTTTAGTGTTAGGGTTAGGTTAGAATTAAGTTTAGGGTTTCTGTTAGGGTTAGGGATAGTTTTAGATTTAGGGTTAATGTTATGGTTGGGGTTATGATTTGGGTGACGGTTAGACTTAGTGTTATGATTAGGTTTAGGTTTCGTGTTAGGGTTACAGTTAGGTTTAGTGTTAGGGTTAGTTTTAGTTTTAGGATTTGGGATTGGTTAGTTAAGCATTAGCATTAGTGTTTGTAGAATTTAGGGTTATGGTTAGTATTAGGGTTTTATTTTGTGTTAGGGTTATGATTAGTTTTATGGTTAGGATTATGTTTATGGTTAGTGTCAGAGTTTAGGTTAGGTTTTTGGATGGGATTATGTTAGGGTTAAGGTTAGGGATAGGGTTAGGGTTAGGTTAGGTTTAGTGTTAGTGTTAGGTTTCGTGTTGGGGTTAGTTTCAAGATTAGGGTTAGTGTTAGCTTTAGATTTAGGGTTAGGTTTATATTTAGTGTTAGTGTTAAGGTTTGGTTGAGGGTTAGGTTTAGGGATAGGGTTAGGGAGAGTGTTAGGGTTAGGGTTGTTTTTAGGTTTAGGGTTATGGTTAGGTTTAGGGGTAGAGTTAGGTTTGGTATTATGATTAGGGTTGGGGTTAGGATTAAGATTCGTGTTAGGTTTAGGGTTAGGATTAGGTTAAGTGTGAGGTTTAGGGTTAGGTTTAAGGTTACAGTTAGTGTTAGGTTAGGGTTACAGTTAGTGTTAGTGTTATGGTTAGGTTTAGGATTAGGGTACGTGTTATGATTTGGTTTAGGGTTAGTGTTAGGTGTATGTTTAAGGTTAGGATTAGGGTAAGTGTTACCATTAGTGTTAGGGTTAGGGTGAGGGTTAGCATTAGGTTTAGGGTTTGTACTAGTGTTCGGGTTAGGGTTAGGTTTAGGGTTATAGTTAGGTTTAGGGTTAGTCTTAGGTTTAGGTTTACCGTTAGTGTTAGTGTTAGGGTTAAGATTAGGGTTAGTGTTTGTGTTAAGGTTAGGGTTAGTGTTATGGTTTGGGTTAGTGTTAGGATTAGGGTTAGGGTTAGTACTAGCTTTAGGGTTAGGGTTACTGTTAGGGTTAGTGTTAGGGTTTGGAGTAGGTTTAGGTTTAGAGAAAGGGTTAGGTGTAGGGTTCATGTTAGGGTTAGGTTTAGGATTAGGGATAGTGTTGATATAAGGGTTAGGTTTAGGGTCAGGGTTAGTGTTAGGGTTAGATTAAGCATTATGTTTAGTGTTATGCTTAGGGTTTGGGTTAGTATTAGGGTTAGGGTAAGGGTTAGTGTTATGTTTAGTGTTAGGGTTAGGATTAGGTTTATGGTTAGTGTTAGTGTTAGGGTTAGAGTTAGTTTTAGTGTTAGGGTTAGGTTTCGTGGTAGAGATCATGTTAGGATTACGGTTAGGATTTGGGTTAGTGTTCCTGTTAGGGTTAGGATTAGTTTTAGGTTTATGGTTAGGAATACGGTTAGGTTTAGTGTTATCATTAGGGTTAGGTTTAGGGTTAGGATTAGTGTTTGGGTTAGGGTTATGGTTATTGTTAGGGTTAGGGATTGGTTAGGGTTAGAATTAGGCTTATTGTCAGTGTAACGGTTAGAAATTGGTGTGGTGCTAGGGATAGTGTTAGGTTTAGTTTTAGGGTTAGATTTAGGGTTTGTGCTAGGTCTAACGTTAGGTTTCGTGTTAGCTTTAGTGTTAGATTTAGGTTGAAGTTTAGGGTTAGGGTTAGGTTATGGTTACAATTAGGTTTAGGGTTACGGTTATGGTTAGGGATAGGTTTGGATTAGGGTTAGGGTTAGGGTTAGGTTAGAGTTTTTTATGGTTAGGGTTAGGTTTATGGTTAGTGTTCGTGTTAGGGTTAGGGTTTGGGTTAGTGTTAGATTTAGGGTTAGGGTAAGGGTTTGGGATAGTATTAGGGTTAGGGTTAGGGTTAGTGCTAGGTTTATGGTTAGGGTTAGTGTTTGGTTTAGGGTTAGATTTAGGGTGAAGTTTAGGGTTAAGTTTAGAGTTATTGTTAGAATTATGTTTAGGGTTCCGATTATGTTAGGGTTAGGGTTCGGGTTTGTGTTAGAGTTAGAGATAGGGTTTGGGTTAGTTTTAGGGTTAGGTTCTTGTTATGGTTAGGGTTATTTTTAGGGTTAGGTTTTTGTTATGGTTAGGGTTAGGTTGTGGGTTAGTGTTAGGGTTAGGGTTCTGATTACAATTAGAATTTGGGTTAGTGTTAGGGTTAGGGTTTGTGTTATGGTCAGTTTTAGGGTTAGTGTAAGGGTTAGCATTATGGTTAGGGTTAGGGTTGGGGTTAGGGTTAGTTTTTCGGTTTGCTTTAGGGTTAGTGTTAGGGTTAGGTTTAGGGTTAGAGTTAATGTTAGGGTTAGGGTTAGGTTTAGGTTAAGGGCTAGGGATAGTGTTAGGGTTAGGGATAGGGATAGAGTTAGTTTTTCAGTTAGGGTTAGTTTAGGGTTACTGTTAGGGTTAGGGTTAGTGTTAGGTTTAGTGCTGGTTTTAAGTTTAGTGTTAGGTTTAGGCTAAGGTTTAGTGTTAGAGTTAGGGTTAGGGTTAATATTATGGTTTGGGTTAGGTTTAGGGCTAGTGCTAGTTTTATGGTTAAGGTTATGAATAGGGTATTGTTAGGGTTACATTTAGGGTTAAGGTTAGGTTTAGTGTTGGGGTTATGGTTTGTGTTTGTGTTATGTTTAGGGTTAGTGTTAGTGTTAGGGTAAGGTTTACTGTTAGTGTTAGGTTTATGGTTAGGATTATGATTAGGGATAGTTATAGGGTTAGGGATAGGGATAGAGTAGTGTTTTGGTTAGGGTTAGGTTAAGGTTAGGGTTATTGTTAGGGTTAAGGTTAGTGTTAGGGTTAGTCTTAGGTTTAAAATTAGGGATTGTGTTTGGGTTACACTTAGGTTTAGTGTTAGAGTTAGGGTTAGGGTTAGTGTTATGGTTAGGGTTAGGTTTAGCATTAGTGTTCGAGTTAGATTTAGGGTTACGTTTATGTTTAGGGTTACTCTTAGGCTTAGTGTTAGGGTTACGGTTTGGCTTCGTGTTAGGGTGAGGGTTTGTGTTTGTGTTAGGTTTAGGGTTAGCCTTAGTGTTAGGGTAAGGTTTAGTGTTAGTGTTTGGTTTACATTTAGGTTTAGGGTTAAGGATAGTTATAAGGTTAGGGATAGGTATAGAGTTAGTGTTTTGGTTAGGGTTAGGGTTAGGTTTAGTGTTAGGGTTAGGGTTAGTGTTAAGTTTAGTGTTAGGTTTAAGGTTAGGCTTTGTGTTACAGTTAGGTTTAGGGTTAGTCTTAGGGTTTGGTTAGGTTTAGGGTTAGGATTAGTGTTAGGGTTACAATTAGGGTTAGGGATAGGGTTAGTGTTAGGGTTACGGTTAGGGTTAGGGTTAGTGTTACTCTTAGATAAGGTTTAGTGTTAGGTTTAGGGTTAGAAATAGTGTTATGGTTATGGATAGGTTTAGTGTTAGAGTTAGAGT
Organism: Marmota marmota marmota; assembly: GCF_001458135.2. Classification (NCBI taxonomy): domain Eukaryota; kingdom Metazoa; phylum Chordata; class Mammalia; order Rodentia; family Sciuridae; genus Marmota; species Marmota marmota. Next base: position 126,537 of record NW_026007100.1, read on the forward strand.
TAGATTTAGGGTTAGGTTTAGATTTAGAGTAAAGGGTAGGTTTAGGGTTAGGGTTCTGGTTAGGCTTAGTGTTAGGCATAGGATCAGTGTTTGTATTAGGAATAGGGTTAGTGTTACAGATTGTGTTAATGTTAGTTTTAGGGTTATGGTTAGTGTCACAGATAGGATTAGGGTTAGATTTATATTTAGGGTTAGTGTTATGTTTAGTGTTAGGGTTACGGTTAGGTTTAGACTTATGGTTAGTTATAGGGTAAGATTTAAGTTTAGGGTTTGTGTTAGTGCTTGTGTTAGGGTTAGGGACAGGGTTAGTGTTATGTTTAGGGTTAGGTTTAGGTTTAGTTTTAGTGATAGGGTTAGGGTTGGGGTTAAAGTTAGTGTTAGGTTTAGGGTTAGGGTTAGTGTTAGGATTACTTTTAGTGTTAGGTTATGGTTTGATTAGTGTTAGGGTTAGAGTTACTGTTATTATTAGGGTTAGATTTAGTGTTAGGGTTAGGTTAGGGATAGGCTTTCGGTAAGTGTTAGGTTTAGGGTTAGAGCTATGGTTAGAGTTAGGGTTAGGGTTAGGGTTATGATTAGTTTTAGTGTTAGGCTTTGGTAATGGTTAGAGGTAGTGTTGGGGTTAGGGTTACAATTTGTGTTAGGATTATGGCTTTTTTATGGTTAGGGTTATGGTTAGGATTAGTATTTGTATTAGGGTTAGGGTTAGGTTTGGTTTAGGGTTAAGGTTTGTGTTAGGGTTAGATTTAGTGTTAGGGTTAGTGTTAGAGTTTGTGTTATGTTTAGGGTTAGAGTTAGGATTAAGGTTAGTTCTAGGGTTACAGTTAAGGTTAGGATAAGTTTAGGGTTAGGTTAGGGTTAGGGTTACAGTTAACTTATGGTTAGGGTAATGGTTAGGGTTATGGTTTGTTGTACAGTTAGGGTTAGAAATAATGCTAGGATTAGTGATAGGTTTAGGGTTAGTGTTAGTGTTAGGGATAGGGTTAGAGTTAAGGGTAGGGATAGTGTTAGGTTTATAAATAGATTTAGGATTTGTTTTAGGGTTAGGTTTAGGGTTATGTTTAGTGTTATATTTTGGTTTAGGGGTACGGTTATTTTTAGGGTTAGGTTTAGGATTAGATTTAGGGTTACTGTTAGGTTTAGGGTTAGCGATAGGGTTAGAATTAGGGTTTGGTTTAATTTTAGAGTTCGTTTTAGGGTTAGTTTTAGGGTTAGTATTACGTTGAGTGTCAGGGTTAGTGATAAGGTTATGGTTAATATTATGGTTATGTTTATAGTTATGGTTAGGGATAATGTTAGGCTTAGTGTTAGGATTAAGATTATAGTTAGTGATAGGGTTAGAGTTCGGTTTAGTGTAAGGTTTAGGGTTAGGGTTAGTTTTAGTGTTAGGGTTAGGGTTATGGTTATGGTTAGAATTAGTGTTAGGTTTAGGGTTAGGGTAAGGGTTAGTGTTAGGTTTTGTCTTAGGTTAGCGTTAGTGTTAGGGTTGCGTTTACAATTAGGATTAGAATTAGGGTTAGGGTTAGTGTTAGGTTACTGGTAGGGTTAGGATTAAGGTTAGGGTTAGTTTTAGGTTTAGGATTTGGGTTTGTGTTAGCTTTAGGGTAAGGGTTAGTGTTAGGGTTAGGGTTACGGGAAGTATTAGGGTTAAGTTTAGGTTTAGTGTTAGTGTTTGCATTAGGGTTTCTGTTACGTGCCACAGTCTGGCTGGGCACAAAATAACCGAGCCATTACACAGCCTTGTAGGTTCAAAACAGGAACTCCTTTATTCTCCGCATTCCTGTGAATGCTACACACGCTGCCTTCCCCCCGGGACACACCACACACCAAATGGTAATCCCTCCTCTTGAAAATCCCTCCTCTGGCACTTCCCCAACCAATGGGAACTCTTCGGGAATCCCTTTGAGAAATCCATAGTAGCAGGAGAACTCCAAAGTAGCAGGCCAAGGTGGACAGCAGGAATCTAATATGCAATTGAATACACAGCTTAACATAACCATTATCATCTCAATGGCTTGCTGGCATCATCTCTCAACCACTGTGTTCTGGCAAAAATGCCATGCATCATTCCGACTCAGCTATGGCTCTCAGCATCTCCCCCCTTCTGTTTAATTAAACACCAAGCATGTGGTTTAGGGACCCTGCCTGTTAGGCTGTCCAATACTACATATGGCCCTTACCTGTCATTGGATGAGCTGACCTCAAGGCGTCAGCCTCCTGTCTTAGATTGATACCACTGCAATTGGATCTTACCCATCACTGACTACCAGTCTAGCATACAGCCATACTTGTGGATAGGCCTATGCACCTGTGTGTGGGGGTGAGGTTCTTTGCCTCACCTCTGTTGGCCCCCAAATTTGGCCTTGATACCAGTGGGGGGGGGTGAGGTTCTTTGCCTCACCTCTGTTGGCCCCCAAATTTTAGACCATCAGTAGCAGAAGGGAGGAGTATACAGAAATGCCATGACACTAAGTCAATTGATGGCTCCTTTGGAAAAATTGTACCACCAGTGACACCATTAGCAAAGATATTCCAGCGTTACCACAATTCACTGCACCAACAGATAGTTCACCATGTATACAAGTGATGCAGAGTCCAGGCAAGTTCTGAAAGCAGTTCAAAGCAGAGGAATCTATCAATATGTCCAT
>NW_026007100.1:130554-136228 GCF_001458135.2 Marmota marmota marmota
GTCAGGACCTTTCCATTGTCCTGTTAGAATATCCTTCCAAAGTACCTTAGGCTTATGTACATTTTTTGGACACATATGCCTTTCTACAGCACTTAGCCCTGATGAATCCAAATTTAAAAAGTTTAGAGTAAAAAGGGTTATTTTAAGTTTATCTTTGGGGTATAGATACCCCTTTCCAATTCCTTCTTTTTGCTTTAATATGTACATTTTAATAGTTTGATGAGCTCTTTCAACTATGCCTTGTCCCTATGGATTGTATGGGATTCCTGTTATATGAGTAATGCCAAATGATGAGCAAATTTTTTTAAAAGAGTTAGAAGTATAACCAGGGGCATTATCTGTTTTTAACTGCTTTGGAACTCCCACCGTGGCAAAATTTTGTAAGCAATGAGCTATAATATCTTTAGTTTTTTTCTCCGGCATGAAGGGAGCCCATGAAAAATCCGGAAGAAGTATCAACTGTAACATGCAAATATTTTAATTTACCAAATTCTGGCAAATGTGTGACGTCCATCTGCCAAATATGGTTAGGTATCAGTACTCGAGGATTGACTCCAATATTAACTTGTGATAAAAAGGTCACACAATTTTGACATTGTTTTATTATTTTTCTAGCTTATTCCTTAGTTATTTTAAAATGCTTTTGTAAAGTATTAGCATTGACATGGAACCTTTTATGAAAATTTATAGCTTCTTCTATTGTGGAGAAAATATGTATGTCATGTGTAGATTTATCTTCTAAATCATTACCCAAACTAAGGAATCCAGGCAATCCTGTATGTGCCCTGATATGTCCTATAAAGAATGGATCTTTTCTGTCCCAGATTAGACTTGTATAGTGGAAAACAAAGAAAAAACAGTAGAGGAAGGGGAAATCCTACCAGAATCTCCAAGGGATACTATAGAATTAACTATATACTGACTATCACAAAATAAATTAAATACAGAATATTTAAACATCACAAAAGCTTGTAATACTGCATTAAGCTCTACCTTTTGAGCTGACTGCTTGGGTACTAAAAATGTAAAAGTTTGATCAGGGGTAACTACTGCTGCTGTACCATTATTTGACCCATCAGTGAATATATTTGGAGCATTCATGATAGGTGTTTTTCTTGTCATTTTTGGAAAAACTACAGGATGCGAAGACCAAAAAGACAACAAAAGATTAGATGGTAAATGATTATCAAATGAAACATTAGATTTACACATCATTATTGCCCAAGTATTTAACTCATTAGCTAAATCATCAATTTGATCCATAGTATATGGAGTAATAATTATATTGGGAGAAATTCCAAACAGTCCCTGTGCTGCTTTTATTCCTTGGAGTATTAATTGTCCTACAGCATCAGGATACCTAGTAAGAATAGTGTTAGGAGAATAAGATAAATGTATCCACACTAATGGAACTTCTTGCCAAAATACTCCTGTAGGAATATTTTTGTTGGTATTACAATAAATAATAAAGGCAAACTTGTATCAATTCTATCCAAATGCATGATTTCCATATATGTTTCAATAATTTTTAATGCCTTTCTTGCTTCAGGTGTTAACATGTGGGGTGAATTTGGATCTGATGGACCTTTTAAGATATCAAATAAAGGTCCCAACTCTCCTGTTGGTATGCCTAGATAAGGCCTTATACAATTTATGTCTCCTAATAACTTTTGAAAGTCATTAAGTGATTTGAGTTGATCTACTCGTATTTAAATTTTTGGTGGATGAACCATGGTTGAGGATAATAGAACTCCTAAATAATTAATTGGAAGATTTAATTGTACTTTATCTATTGCTATCTCTAGATTATAATTTTTTAATAAGTTTGTAAGTGTGGCAAAACATTCTAGCAATGTGTTTTTATCTTTGTGTGCTAACAATACATCATGCATATAGTGAAATAATTGTAGTTCAGTATTTTGATTTCTAAGTGGATGGATTGCTTTGTTAACATAAATTTGACACATAGTTGGGTTGTTAGCCATCCCTTGAGGGAGTACTTTCCATTCATATCTCTGATTGGGACCTTCATGATTTAGTGCAGGGATAGTAAATGTAAAATATGGACTATCCTCAGGATGAATTGGAATTAAAAAAAAAAAACAACCTTTAATATCTATAGCTAAAACATACCAGGTTTTTGGCAAAGCAGACAATTGGGGAATCCCCGATTGATCAGGCCCCATAGTAACCATCTCATTATAAGTGCTCTTAAACCTTTCAATAATCTCCATTTACCAGATTTATTTTATGACAAAAATGGGAGTATTATGGGGAGATACGGAAGGTTGTGTATTTCCCTCCTCTAATTGTTATTTGACCAGGTAATGAGCTACTTGTATCTTTTCTTTAGTCAGGGGCCACTGAGGAACCCATACTGGTCTTTCTGATTTCCAACTAATTTTTACTATCTCAGTGACCCCTTCTGAAAACCCAATCCATGTCTTGATCTATTTGAATTTGTGCTGTTATACCTTGTTCTTGTTCTCCTAATCATTTTTCTTACCGAAAACCTTGTCTAGGCCTAATAGTGGGCACATTAGGATTGATGTTATTTGTTAATGTCAAACTTAAGTGATCTAGAACATCTCGTCCCCATAAATTTATAGGAAGATGATCCAATGTATATGGCTGTATAGTTCCTTCACATCCTTCAGGATCCTTCCAGTCTAATACCATTGCACTTCTATGGGGATTAGTCGCCACTCCTAGGCCTCAAAGCGTTTGATTGGCTTGTTGTAATGGCCAATGTTTTGGCCTTTTATGACGACATATGATGCTAAGGTCAGCACCTGTATCAAGTAGCCCATTAAATTCATGTCCTTGAATATTTAGGTTTAGCATGGGGCGAGAATCTAAATTTAAAGAGAGCATAGCCCAATCTACACCTGTGGAACCTAATCCCCTGGAACCTCTTTCTACAGTACGACTGGAAAATTTATCATGTAGGCTGGGTATTATTAATAACTGTGCTATTCTATCTCCTGGTTAAATTACTAATATACCCCTTGGAGAACTAGGTATAATTTTTATTTCACCTTCATAATCGGAATGAATTACCCCAGGACTTATCATAAGTCCTTTTAGAGTGGAAGAACTGCATCCCAATAATAAGCCTACTGTTCCTTGGGGAAGAGGTCCTTTTACTCTTGTGAGAATGATTTGAACTCCCATCTCTGGGGTTAGTACTGCTCTTGCGGATGTGCAGATGTCCAACCCTGCACTCTCTCTGGTTTGTCTGATGAGAAATCTAATGGATAATGTGTCCTGGGCACTACCCTGATGGTGTTGCTGGGTTCCTCCATTGCCCTGTATATTTGGGGTTGTGGGCCCCGGAGCATCGGGCCCCCCTGTCTGTATTTTGGCAATGGAGCCCGATGTTTTTTTTCCATGACATCATGGGTAAACACCTGGTCCTTGTCCGTTTTTTGATAACGGAGTACCCCCTATGGTGGTTTGAGAATGGCATTCATTAGCCCAGTGTCTCCCTTTATGGCATCGAGGGCACATACACGGTATTCTACTCCTTTGATACCTAGCTTTGTTAAACCCTCCTCCTATGGGGCAACTCCTTTTAAAATGTCCTGTTTGTTCACAATTGTAGCATGTTTTTGGCCTGGTATCTAAAGCCTGTTGTACTGCAGCTGCCAGGAATTGCCCTTGTTCATTAATGTCTCTATATAATTTGATATATGTGTTTAAATCTCCATGTTTCCATGATCTAATGTCCTCCTTACACCATCTGTTTGCTTGTTCAAGGCTAGCTCTTTAATTAATGGCATTGCTTGCTCTGCATCCCCCAAAACTCTGGTAGCTGTTTGAATAAGCCTATCCTACAAATTCAGCATAAGGTTCATTAGCTCCTTGTATTACCTTAGATAATTGACCTTGTAAATCTCCATGTCCTTGTAAAGTCTTCCATGCCCTAAGTGTATCTGCAGGAATTTGTAAGTATACACCAGGATCATATGCAATTTGTTGCTGCTGATCCTCATAAGGTCCCTTTCCTAACAACATATCTAGATTTCTCTGAGGATAACCAGCTGCTTCATTTCGCCTAGACGTCTCCTTGCAAAATTCCTCATTGGCAACCGTCCATAACAGGTATTTTCCTCCATTTAGCACAGCTTTACACATATTAGCCCAATCTGCTGGTGTCATGTTCAAGTTGGTAATGGATTCGACCAAGCTTATGGAGAAGGGTGCTTGAGGACATAGGTTGTTACAGCCTCTTTTAGCTGCTTCACTGTTTTGAAATCTAAAACATGGTGATTTTGTTCCCTCCTGCCACCTCAAATACAGGGCATGCTAATCTTTGTTGGCCTGTCTCAGGATCCCATCTATCAACTACGGGGGTTGAGCGTCCCATAGGCGGCGCTGTTGGTTGGACACTTACACCCTCTCGTGATAGAAAGGTGTTAGTAGCAGCCTCCTGTTGTAACTTTTCCCCTGATTGCTTTTTCTGCTCTAAACTTTCTTCCCCTTTCTGACTATCTCTAGAAGCCTCCTCTTTTTCCTGATCTAAAATGTCTTCTACCATAATCTGAACTGAAAGTTTTGGACTAGGCAAACAAAATCATATCATCATCCACAATGGTAATGTGCCAACTGGCAAAGTTCCTGGGTTTTTCTTTTCCCTGTCCCTTAAATCTTCACCATGATAGTCCCATTGTGATATATTTAACAATTCCTCCTTAAAATGCCATGGGCTGCATTTTTGTATTGTATCAACGTATGCCCTGACTCTTTTTGGTTTTACTGGGGTGCCTCCTTCCTCTAACAATTTACTTAACATTCTTTCGGTATGTTTTTTACTAATTTCTGACCCCATATTTCTGCTACAAGGATAACACAACTCAAACAGATAACTCAAAACAAAACCGGAGCACAATGAAACAAAAACAGAACAAAAATTGTTGTATCAATTTTCCTATTTTTTGAAATGTATATTTGTGGTCTATCTCTATCTCTTCCTCAAGGCCGAACAACTTCAAACCTTGAGCCAACCATTTTTCCCAGTTTGCCTGAGAAAGTTCTAGGAATAGGCAGCTTGAAACAAAAACAAAATAAATCAAAACAAGAACCCATTGTTTTTTGAAATGGTCACCCATTCTCTCGCTCTCCCTCAGGGGAGAGCAATTTCACTTACCCTTAAGATTCAGGCGTTCCCTGCACGGGCCACCAAATACCGCAGGCTGGCTGGGCACAAAATAACCGAGCCGCCACACAGCTTTGTAGGTTCAAAACAGGAACTCCTTTCTTCTTTGCACTCCCAGGAACGCCACATGCGCGGCCTTCCCCACGGGACACACCACACACCAACCGGAATTCCCTCCTCCGGAAAATCCCTCCTCTGGTAATTCCCCAACCAATGGGAACTCTCCGGGAATCCCCTCGAGAACTACAAAGTAGCACAAGAACTCCAAAGTAGCAGGCCAGGCAGAGAGCAGGGGTCAAATATGCAATTGAATACACAGCTTAACATAACCATTATCATCTCAATAGTGTGCTGGCATCACCTCTCAACCACTCTGTTCTGGAAAAAATACCATGCATCATTCTGACTCACCTATGGCTCTCAGCAGTTAGGGTTAGTTTAAGGGTTAGGACTAGGGTTAGGGTTAGGCTTAGGTTTAGGGTTAGTGTTAGTGTTAGAATTAGGGTTAGGTTTACC
>NW_026007101.1:0-4350 GCF_001458135.2 Marmota marmota marmota
GGAGATATATATATATATATATATATATATATATATATATATATATATCTGGTATACCAGGCAAGTTGAGTAGAATAAACATGGGGAGATCACCTGATAGAGAACACAGAATCAATTCTTTGATACACTTGCCAAAGATAGATGTAAATAATCTCAATAAGAAATATCAAAGAAACATAGTTTAGAAATTTCATTCAAAATAGTTGGTCAGGTGTCAAGATCTTTACTATAAAGAAATGATGTAAGATCAAAATCATAGAATCTAATGGATCATAACAATGAATTCAATGAGGAATGCTAGAATAGTTCATTTAGGCATGAAATTTTTTTTTAGAAAATTGGTGAAAGTTGAATGGTGTGTGTATGAATTACACAGAATATATCAAAGTCTAAAATTTGATATTTCTATTGGGGTATATAAAATAATATTCTCAGATGTGGAAAATTATATAAAATACCGAAACATCATTTGGATAATTTCCTCTCAAATTGTTCAGAATTTTTAAAAATTCTCTTTACTTCATTTATCTGTAAGTTCATGATCTTTCCTAAATAAAACTTAACTATGTATTACCTAATTCTAATATTTAACTTTAGTAATTGACAGTACACTCAAATATCTTATTTAAATATTATTTATAGCTTAGAAAGAGTCCTGGATATTTAAAATTTTAGTGTACTGAAAATAACTAGATGTTGATATTTAAATAAAGAAATACAAGTGTGCTTACAGTAAGGATATGTAAAATGTTCATAATTCAATTTTTTCCCTCTTGGTACTATGGATTGAATTTAGGGCCACTCTCCACCTCAGCTATATCCCCATTCCTTACAAGTGTTTTGTTTGTTTGTTTGTTTGCGTCAAAGTCTCTAAATTTCTTGGGCTGGCTATGAACTTGTGATTCCCCTATCTCAACTTCCTGAGAGACTGGAATTACAGTCACATGTTATCATGCTCATTTTTTTTTTTTTAACTTCTAGTGCTTGGGCTGACCTAATGCAAGCACTCTACATTGACTTACACCCCCAACCCAAGAACTATCTAAAATCATCTCATACCTTGCAAGTCCACAGTTTGAGTTTTATAATAATTTAATGATCAAAGATTAAGTTTTAAATTATTCCTCAATAATTAAAATTTATTTTAATACCATTATTTAAAAGTCAAAGACTTCATGCATATTGCCTGCATTATGAGATTTTTTCCTGTTGTATATGTAGTCTTCACTTTTGAAAAAATGTTAAAAGTAATATAATTTACAAATGTTTATGAAGACATTCCTATATTTACAGAGTAAAATTTAATCTTTTAAGGGTGCAATTTTTAATGTGGAAAACATATGTATTTATTTATCCACTACCCCCCCAAAAAATAGAATAGTCCCATCACAATACCAAAATTAATGTATTTACTCACTAGTAAGCTCCAGAATTTTGAATATTAAAATACAAATATTTATGAATGTGGGGCTGGGATTGTGGCTCCGTGGTAGAGCACTTGCCTAGGACATGCGAGGCCCTGGGTTAGATTCTCAGCACACATAAAAATAAATAAATAAAATAAAGATATAAAAAAAACCCAGAAATATTCATGAATGTAGATGTTTGATTTTCATGCAGACATTCAATATATCCTTAATAAATAATAGGCTTTCATCCCAAGTTTTAATGTCCTTCCTGTCCATTTCTTTTTTGCTCAGTGTTCTGTGAGAATTCACATGTAGGTAAGAGGGCACCAGGAGCACTGAGCACAATCAAGATAACTCATTCAAGATTCCTTAAATAATTTACATAATTAAATGAACATTTAATGAACTTGTTAATAACAAATTTCTCACTGGTCCTTTTGTGATTTATTATTTTTTGATATAAATTTTCAGTAAATCATGAAAACTCTTTTGCTATTTTTGTAACTCCTGGTCTTCATAGGAATATGCATCTTTATTCATGGTCCAATAAGACATTTGTAAAAAAATGGCATATAGTTTCAGTGAAATCTCTCACATATCTCTCCTTCATCCCTTAAAAATAAAAAGGAGGGCTAGGGTTGTAGCTCAGTGATAGAGCCCTTTCCTCGCACGTGTGAGACCCTGGGTTCCATCCAGAACACCACATAAAAATAAAAACAAAAATATATTATAAAAACGTTGTGCATTTATAATTAAAATTTTTACCTCCTAGTTCATGGAAATATACAGTTCTAGAATAATTATTTTGTTATCTTCTGGCGATTTTTGAACACTTGCTGTTGTTTTTCTACTGTGTGATAGAAGTAAAGGGCAGTGCACACACATGAAACTCTGCACCTCTTTGTTTTAACACAACAATCAAGTGAGAAAAGGACTGTCAGAACAATCAGCCCCCAAACAACCAATTTCAGAACCTTGGAAAAAGAAAAACATATATGTGAGGTCGCCACCACCGACCTAACAATATATTAGTTCAATAAAATCTCATTTAGCAATAAATATCTCAAAGTTCAACAGATTTTATTTTTCTGAATTGGTACTCTTTCATTACCAGAAGCATTAACAATGTTAGAATATTTTATGCAGCCAAGGGATTGCAATTAAATTGGCCTTTCTTTCTATCGCCCTGTATTTGCTCTTTATGCCCCTCTACTGTTCTTCAGAAGTACATTGAGTATTTCATGAGGAGCCAGTAGAGATTTAAAGTTCTGTTAATATTTCCTAGTGAAGATTAATGTATCTTTAAGACAGATAACTAAATTATTTGCAAAATATGCCAAAAATCCCGAATTTTATTACCATTACCTTAAAAAACATACTAGTGTCCCATGTCAAAAAATATGTATTCTGTTTGTTTCTCTGTCTTTCTCTGTCTCTCTGTATCACTGTCTCTCCTACTTTACTTCCTCCCTCTTGACCTTAATCAGTTGGGTGTATGTCATTTATTAAGTATTTATTTACCAATACTATAATTTATGTCTTTTTTTCTCCTTTAGACAATTCCATAGGTTAGAGAAACAAATATAAAACACACTTCCTTTGTCTTGACATTTATGGAGTACTTTCTGAAAGCTTTTGTACAGAGATGTCTGCCTATTGATTGATTGTTAAGTTTATATGCACTAAATGTGAAAGGTGGTATGGAATTCGTTTTTCTCATGAAAAATAACCACAGAATTTTGTGGACTTCTTAGAAGCTAAATTTTCCTGGGGGAAAAAAAACAAACATTTTTAAGAATACTAAAAATATGTATGATCATGATGGAGGTGATATGCTTTAAAACACATCATAAATATGCAATATTGTACATTTTTTTGCAAATATTTTCTCTTGGTTTTCAGTAAGAATATAAGAACCATGATTAAACAATAGACTGTTAATTTGATATTCAAGAGCTCAATCATTTTACACATATTAATCTCATCTTTTTAATTTAAATTCCAAACCTCTTCTTTGTGTATTTAATTGTACATTTAAAGATGCAGAAGTTATCTGAAGATAGTTTATATTCATTTTCATTGCAAGCATTTGCATATTTAAAAATAATGCTGTTTAAATATTCATAGAACACATATATAAGTACAAATAAAATGTGGATCTGCAGCATTTGATTGATGCCCACTATGTAGGAGTTATTTACTGCTTGAACTCAATTAGCATTGCCAGATGATATTGCTATTTCACAGGAGAAAAGTATAAATCTATACACTAGTAAATACTAGTGGAATTATTAGATTTGTTAGGGATAAACATTAGATATTTTAGGGTGAATAAATTATATTTACCTTCCCATATCTACAGCATATCTGAAAAAAGTGTTTTTCTTTTTCTTTTTTTAAGATTTGACTTGTTATTCCTTACTAAGAATGACGTGTTATTCCTTACTAAGAATGATTCAAAATCCCCTGCATTTCTATTTTGTCCACGAAAATAGTACATAACTATTCAGAGAGCATTTGTTGTACAGCTGACCCAACAAATGACAATCACTTTGTATTTACATTTATTATAAGAGAAACGATTCTTCAAATGAAAACACATTTAAAAAAAAAACAGCAGTTATTTGCTCATCAATTTAGGTGTCACCTTTTCTAGGAAGATTTTTATTATCTGCTCATACTATGTTAGGCTTACATCCATTAGAATATTAGGTTTTAGATCACATAATATGACCAACTAAAATAGTGTTGACCTAGAAGAAAAGGAAACGGAATTGTGCAGAAGACTGCATAATTAGAGTTAAAGCTAAATCTAGAGAAATATTAGTTCACAATTTGGAAAAACAGAGAAAAAAGGATATTTCTGCTTCAAGAAAGCCTATCAGTGTATATGATTCTGTATATATATATATATATATATATATATATATATATATATACA
>NW_026007102.1:0-4349 GCF_001458135.2 Marmota marmota marmota
TTATCACTCTGCTCCCAACATAAAAACAAAAAGGGAGGAATATTGGGTGTGTGGGAGACTCCCCCTTCTCACGAAAATTTCACTGAATCCCTTACCCCTCCCCCTCCTCTCCAAAGGGCACCAAGCCAAGAGCACTGAATTCAAAGGTTTCCTCTTGACCAATCCCCATAGGACACAGTCTCCACTTGCTGTTCCTGAGTCACCCTGACAATCAGCACCCACCACATCCCCTATGCAATCCTTCTTAAGCCAAAGCTTGTAAGCACATGCTCTCTTCTCTCTGTCCTCCGCCCTCATCCTCTCTTCCTCTCTGCCCTCTTCCTCTTCTTTCTCTCCTCTCTACCCTTTCTTTCTGCCCTCCTCCTCTTCTCTCTCTGCTCTCTGCCTCTCCTTCAGGCAGACCCCCCAATAAAATCTCTTGGTTGAATTCCATCTCGGGTGAGTCACTCATCTTTCAATGTTGTCATAAATAACAGGATTTCACCCTTTTTATAGCTGCATAGTACTTCATTGTATACATATACCACTAAGAAAACTTGTCTTTTAATTTTTTGTAAGATGTCTTTCATAATACTGAAACAAATTTTTAATTTTCATTTAGTTGTATCTGTCCACTTTTTTTATTTATTCTGCCTTTTAATTTCTAAGAACAAATTTCCCAAGTTCATTTTTTTTCAAAAATAGATATTCTTTTACATTTTATCCTATTATGTTCTAGCAATTGTGTTTCCCATAATACAGAATCTGAGAACAAGCCTGACCTCCATGTTTATGAACATGGGTTCTTGCCATCTGCACCTGTCAAATGGGAGAAAAGGAAACATAACATATAAGAGGAAGAGATTAAGTTCCCTTGCTGGGCCAGTGACTACCTCAGTTGATTCTATGGAAAGCTTTGGGTCCAGAAAGGCCATTCAAAATTTTCTTGAGTTGGGCTGAGATGGAATGCCTATGTATATTTGTAATTGGTCAGTCATTTCCAATTGAGGCAATCACTGAATGGATACGTATTTGAAGACTATATATGGATGGCAATCTCAGCAACTGGGGGAGTATTTCACAGATTCTACCACAGGGATGCTATATCTGGATATTTTTCCCTTACATTCAGAATCTTGCATCCATTGAATTTGCTTTTATGTTTGATCTGAGTTAGATAGAATTTCTGATTTTTCTATTCAAATAGCCCTGTCTGCATGATACTTACTTTTCTTATATTCATAAGCCTACATCTGTTTGGAATTTATTTTTATGTAAGAAATGAGATAGAGGTTCTTATTTTCCTATTCAAATAGATAGTCAACAGTGACATGGTAGTTCATTGTGCATCATTTCTCTTTTTAAATAATTTTAAAATAAAACAAAACCTAGCAAAGCACTAATTAACTTGAATTCTACTTGTCTAGTGTTTGTGGTACCTCAGATACAATGTGGATGTTTCCTATTAAGTTAACGGAAAAACAATAAAAACAGAAGAGTTTATCAAACCAAAGTCTAGAGAAAAGTAATTCTCTGCCATTGAAGAGTTACAGAGTCATTAGAGTCATAAATCTTCAAAATGGAAGGAATCATAGTAGTACATATTTTCCAGGCTGTTCATTTCCCAGATAAGAAAACTAAGGCCTAAAGAGCAGCAAGGACAAATTAGGAACCAGAGGATAAAGTTCTGAATTTTCAAACCACTGTTATTTCCTATATACTAGGTTGTTTGCTTCTAATATATCATTTTATAGTATAGAGCTTTCATTAAAATATTTCACTAAAATAACATATATCTTTCACTAAAATATTTATTTTAAATATTTAAGTAAATGCCTGCTTATATTTACTTATACTTCCAGTTGAAAATAAGAAAATAACTGTTCTTTAGATAATGGTCTCTAATACAGGCTGTATCCAAAGTGTAATTGACCTCTCCTTTCATTCTCCAATTATTTGGAATTCGTGAAAGAATTTTTGTGTTGGCCCCACTCTAATGGAAACCACAGAGTAATTAGCAAGTAGAAGGCACACCAAAGCCAGACGATACTATATTGGCTTGTAAGGATAATTGTACGTTTACTGATAAAAATCAATTTTTATCGGCTCACTTACACTCCATAATAAGGCCACTGTGGCACTTCCTGCTCAAGGCACATAAGTGAGAGTTAGCGTGTATTTGATTTTAATAAATACTGTCTGCGGGAAGCCTGGACAGGAATGAACAGATGTTGAAACCATATGATAATAGTGTGGCAGGGTAAAAAAACCTGTGCATTTATATGGCACACCTGGTGCTTATGATACTTTTGCAACTTTTATAACTACAGCATCTGGCCCTTTGCTGCTGTTGTTTAATTTTCAAATACCCAGGATCTTATGTCTCTTGCAGTGTAGACATGTCTATCAGGAAGAAACAAACAAAAAAGGCAATAAACATTCCATGTCTCTTGCAGAGAAAGACCTCTGCCTCTCCACAAGGAACTTGTGTTAAAATCATTAGCAATATTCTAAAATATGACAAAACATTCACATAGACCTTTCCCAACTCTTCTTAAAAGGCAAAAAGTATTCACACAAGGATTACTAGACCATTTGAACTACAAATTTTCTCAATATTTTAGATTTGAAATGAAGATGATTTGGGGAGAGTATCAAAAATAAATTTGTAGCACTATATCCTCTGTATTATGGTACTTTTATTCTGTTTAATCTAGGTAGGAATGCACAGACACACTGTAATTATACAGAACTAAAATTTGATTGAATTTTGTGATTGCACTGAACTTTAAGGTGCATTTGTGTGCATTTATATCAAATATAAAGTGGTTTGTCTAAATTTTTCATTGTTCCAATGAGTAGATCAGATAAATAATGTAATCAACCCAAAAGCTGATAAAAATCTTCTTGTACACACATGACTTTAAAGTTCAGTTAGTATTTCTGTAGCTCTTCTGGGGTTTTCTGGACTAAAACTTGGAAGAAACTTCAGAATGCAGAAAATGTTGGGAAAAGTATAAACGGCAGCCATACCCCAGAGAAAAAAAAACCCCAACATGGCGCCTAAGCACCTCTTCTTCCTACCTTCTTCTTTTCTGCAGTGGCGCGAAAAGTTCCCGCCCGTGTGAACTCTCCCGCCGGCGCCAATTTCAAACCTCGCTGGCGGGGAACCTTAGCCCCAGTGAGAACTAATTCCTGGGCTCCGGAGCTGATATCTGAAAGAACTTGCCAATAAACGGGTTGCCTGCCATTTATCTAAACCCTACCATCTCCCCCTTAGTTCTATATAAGCACACTGCTTTTTGCAATAAAATTGGAATTCTCCCGGCGAAGTGTCTTTGCGTGGGGAATTCTTTCAGAAAAAGATTGGAAGTCATGCTCCCTGAAGATGACCCCAATTTGGGCAAGACACCTTTTTCAGAAAACACATCCTACTTGGATTTTTGTGATGATGGACCTGCCAGAGTTTGCAAGATATCAAAGTCACATTAAAGTTTTCATAAATTGGATGGATTTCAGTGAGGAAGAAATCCCTCATGTGACAATCTGAAAATCTCAGTGATAAAAAACACTCAATGGGTTAATCTATTGTGGATTTTTTTTTCTCATCGAGCACCAGAAACTTTCAACACAGTGCCACCGGAGCTTACTACCAAATACTCAAAGTTGGTATCAGCATCCTAAAGAGATTAAGAGCATAACATGACTTCAATGTCTATCGCATTTGAAATGCAATTTTATTACAGTTGAACTGTAGTTTCTTTTCCCTGAGGCATGTAGTTCTCATAAAATAGGAAATCTGGGTGATTAGAAATAGTTCTGAAGACACTTTCCCCAGAAAACATGCTTTTGCCTTCACTTTGAGCTGAATCTTTCCTAAACAGTGATTTTTTTTTTTTTTTGGTACCAGAGATTGAACTCTGGGACACTAAACCACTGAGCCACATCCCCAGCCCTATTCTGTATTTTATTAGAGACAGAGTCTCACTGAGTTGCTTAGCACCTCACAGTTGCTGAGGCTGTCTTTGAACTCAAGATCCTCCTGTCTCAGCCTTTGGATCCACAGGGATTAGAGGCATGCCCCTCCACACTTGGCTAAACAATGATTTTTGTATGTTCTCCTGCCTCTTCAAGTTCAAGTTGCCCAGATTCAAATAAGGTAACTCAAGAATCACAGCCATTATCACTTGGGGTCAAAATGTCACCAACTTATGTATGGTAGTATAAATGTCAAAAGGCTAACCTTGTCAGGCACCTGATTCATGATTGGGGTAACATACCATAGTGACTTGCCATGCAAGATGAGCAACACTGATTTTAGAATGTTGAGATTTCTTTTTTTTCTTTAATTTTTTTTATTCTTGGTTGTT
>NW_026007103.1:0-4348 GCF_001458135.2 Marmota marmota marmota
ATTTCCCCAGGCTTTCTCATTGTATTTTTGATTTGCATTTTCCTGAAGGCTAATTATATGGAACACTTTTCTATATGTTTACTGGAACTTTTTGTTTCTTTTGAAAAACTGTCTACTTCCTTTGCCCACTTGAATGGCATTGCTTAGTTTTTGATTGTGTGTTTGGTGTTATGATTTTTTTGTTCTTTACATATTCAAAATATGAAGCTTGTATGAAATGCATACTGGGCAAAGATAATCTCCCATTTTATATGGATTCCACTTTTTTTTTCCTTTGCTGTTTGTCAGCTTTTTAGTTTAGTGGAATTTTTAATTTTTATTTTTTTGTGATTTCAAAATTCTCTCCAAAACATTTGTTGTCCTTACCAGAGTCTTAAATTGCTTTTCCTGTTCATTTTGTAGTTTCACAGTCAGGTCTTTTACCTCTTTTGAATTGATTTTGAACAGGGTGAGGAATAGGGATCCAGTGTCTTTGAGTGCTGAAACTTTATAATGAGCTTTAAAATTGGGATGTGTGAGTCTTCCAACTTTGTTCTTTATACTTTCATTGAAAACAAACAAACAAACAAACTGTATTTGATATTTGAGGTTGACTGAACTTCCATATTCACTTTAGGCTTACTATTACATGTTTTTCAAAAATGCCATGTGGGAATTTTGGTAAGGTTTACATTGTATGTAAATCAACTTGAAATTTACCAATTCAGCAACATTAATCTTATCAATAAATAGTCGATGCCTATTTATTCTTTTAAACATTTTCTATAGTATTTTCTGCTTATAAGACATATTTTTTATAAAAATTTTGCCATGTATTTAATGTTTGATGCTACCATAAATGGAATTTTTAAATAATTTTGCTTTGAATATTTATTGTTCAGCTACAAATATTGTATTGATTTATTGGTGCTATATCCTGCACAAATGCTGAACTTTTTTATTCACATAGTTCTTTGGTAGAGACTTTAGAATTATTCACATAAAGCCATCTATCTGTTTTTAGAGTTAAATGTAATTTGATAGTTTCACTTCACATTTCTAATATGGATTTTTGTTGTTTTTCTTGGGTACCAGAAATTGAACTCGGGGCTCTTGACTCCCAAACCACATACCCAGCCCTATTTTGTATTTTATTTAGAGACAGGGTCTCACTGAGTTGCTCAGTGCCTTGCTTTTACTGAGGCTGGCTTTGAACTCAGGATCTTCCTGCCTCAGCCTCCCAAGTCACTGGGATACATGTGTGCACCAACCATGCCCAGCTCTGATATGGATCTTATTATTGTGTTTTTTATTGATTCAATCTCTTATCAAGTCTTTTTAGATTTTCTATGTCTAAGTCAATTTTGATGGATGTTATATAAAAATTGGTTCACATTCAGTTGTTCATAATATACCCTTCAATTTTTCTAATTTTTTTTTGTGGAGTCTGTTTTGATCGTCTCACTATTATTTTTGATATTTATTAACTGAGTTTCTTTCTCTCTCTCTCTCTCTCTCTCTCTCTCTCTCTCTCTGTCTTACTCTTCTTGGTTAATTGAACAATCAATTTTGTAAATCTTTTGAACAATCAAGTTTGTTTTCTTAATTCTTTTGTCTATTTGTTTTATTCTTGCTCTATTCTTTATTAAAATTTATCCTCCTTGCAATTTGATTACAGCTTGCTTCTCTTTCTCTAGTTATTGTGTAAATTTAGGTTTTTGTTTGGGCAGTTTTTATTTATAATGTAGGCCTTTGTGGTTATGAATTTTCTTCTGAGGGCTACTTTAGCAGCATCTCATCAGTTTTGGCATGTTTGCTTTCATTTTCATGTTTGCTTTTCATTTTTATTCACCCAAACTATTTTCTATTTTTTTTCTTTTTCTTCTTCTAAAGAGTACACTGTCTAATTGCTACATGTTTCCAAATTTTTAAGTTTTCTTTTTTATTAACTTAAGTTCATTGTAGTTACAAAAGATACTTGTCCTGATTTCAGTGCTTTAAAATTTATTGACATTTTTTATGGCTTTAAAATGGCAAGTTCTGCAAAATGTTTCCTACACACTGGAGTAAAATGTGCATTCTACTCTTTGGGGCAGAATATTCTATATAGTCATCTAGACCTAGGGTAGTTATATTATTGTTCAAGTTGTTTTGTTTTGTTTTACATGGACTTTCTGCTAGATATTTAATTCATTCTTGAAAATGGGATATCTTAAATTATCCACCTCTTTTTGCAGAAATTTTTCTTCCTTTAATCCTGATAGTTTTCACTTCACATATTTTGGAACACTGTTTTTTTGACATGTATACATTTATAACTTAGTTTTAGAGATTGCCCATTTATTGATATGTATGATATATCTTGATTTGTATTATAAATATGCCTATATTTAATATATAATTTAATATATGTAATTACAAGTATATAGCATGTTCTTGCCTCTATCTAACAATTTCTGTTACAGCTGATTTTGTCTGACATGTGCATATCTCTCCAGCTGTTTTCTTTATTGTTTTTATTGGCGTTTTTGTCTTGTATTGCACTTTTACCCAGGAGCACATTACCACTCAGACCTATTCCCAGCCATTTTTATGTTTCTATTTGAGGTACGGCCTCACTAAGTTTCAAGGAGCCACCCATTAATTACTTGGGAGTCTTCTCAGTATGGAGCCATGGGGATTTAGATTTAACCTTAGGAAATATGGAGGCACCTTCAAGTACATTAGATTGCCCAAGGCACATTACCTCTAAAAGTTACTAGGTGATATTCATTGGCTGTGACCAGTTTAAAACTAGCCACTGCAGATTTGTGTCCTTTGTTTTGGATTGCACAGGGAGATCTTTCTCCACATTCTCATCAACTTTGGCAGAAGAAAGAATTGCCATAACAAAGGTTGAATCTGCTATGAAGACTGCACAGCTTACTAGAATTAATCCACAAGAGCCTATATATTGATTAACATTTCCCAATGTTCGTACCCCTATGGGAGCAAGCAATATGGCAATAATTGGAAATTATTGAGTGACCTTGCCTACCTCATTCTCCTCAAAAGTCATCAACTCCATACACGGCTTTATTGCTAAGTTAGTAACTAAAGGAAGAACTCGAGTTTTGCAGATAGTGGGGTCATAGCCTAATATTATTGTTGGCCCCTTTTATACTCAAAAGCATGATTGGCTTTGGCAATCTTCTAATACTTGGCAGATAGCTTTTGCTAATTTTTCTGGACAAATGGAAAGCCATTACCTTCATGAGAAAATTATCCAGTTTACTCTTGTGACTACATTCATTTTTCCCAAAATTGTATGTGAAACCAATTTGACATATTTTTCAGACCCCCCTTTGGTATACCCAGTGGTGTAGACTTGAGAATCCATCCCAGTATTTACCAATGATACTCATATAATGTGTGGTTTTACAGATACTCAGAATACACCCATTCCTGTGACTGGATTTAATTATACTGATTACAGTGGACAACTGCATATATATTGGTCCCATTTTAACCATGCTGGCTATCTTGGGGTATCTTTTGAAGAAGGAAATAGCATATGGGGTGATCTGGACCAGCCAATCATACTGGACTCTGGATCTCTAAGCAATATGTCCAAACAGTTATTAAAATGGGACTTTCTCATAACAAGCCAGTCATTGCCACAGAAAGTCTGCCAATACCTTAAAGTCCTAATCATTCTGCAATAGAATTTGGCACCTTTCCTAAATGAATAGACTGTGCAAATGTCTTTCCAGTACAACAAATAGCTTCTATAAATAATAGATATATTTTAGACTGGTCTCCAAGAATTGACTATAGACAATCACATAAGGATGCCATGATCCCTGGAGGTTTTGTTGGTAATTTCCTAACCTTCATTGAAGGCGGTCTAAAAAAGATGTTTAGTGCTTAATTGCAGCCTCAGGTTTCCTATATTACATTGAGAGCCCTAAGCCTGACTTTGTAGGCAGGGCGTGTAAAGAGGGTTCCTGGTATGGCCTGCAGGCCTGTGTTCAATCTCCTTATGCATCAATTACTGTAAATGTTTGAGAGTTAAGAGAAAGTAAAAAGTGCAATTTACCTAATTGCATCACTAGATATAACAGAGGGAAAGGAACATTAATCCTTCACCAGTCTTCCTTTGTCTTACTACCAGTCAACATTTCAGAGCCATGGCATGCTGGTGTTGAGGTTTTACAATAGATGCATGCTCAGGTGACCAGACTTAAGCAAGCTCTTGGACTCATAATTCTTGGTTATAATTTGTATAATTTAATTTAATTCAATTAATCACTTCTACGGTTACAGCCTCAGTGGCTATATTTCAGAACATTCAACATGCAAATTTTCTTAATAATTTGGCTCAAAATAC
>NW_026007104.1:0-4347 GCF_001458135.2 Marmota marmota marmota
AGCATTTTTGTGTTTTTTCTACTTTTTATTGATCTTATAATTTTTTAAGTGCATGACAACAGTGGAATGCACTACAATCCTTATTACACATATAAAGCACAATTTTACCTCTGAATATAAAGTATGTTTATGTCAATTTATGCCATTTTACATATACTATTTTTCACTACAATTTGTTTTTTATTTTTATTTGTTTCAGTTAGTTACACATGACATTACAATGACCTTGACATATCATACATTTGAACCACATGAGATACAATATCTCATTTTTCTGAATATACAGGTTGTAGATTCACATTGATCATGCATTCACATATACACACCAATAATAATAATGTCTATTCCATTCTACTATCCTTCCTATATTTCCAACCTCTCCTCTCCCCTCCCATCACTTCTCTCTTCTTAATCTAAGGTAGCACTATTCATTTTTTTTTCTCACATCTTCATACATGTAGTTTGTATAACAATGAGGCTCTTCTTCCACCATCCGTGCAATTCCCTTTCTCCCTCCCTTTCCCTCCCACCCCTCTTCCCTGTGTATAGGTAATCTTCTTCTCATGCTTTTCCTCTCTTCCCCATTTTGAGTCACCCCCCTTATATCAGAGAAGAGGTTTGGCATTTGTTTTTTGGGGACTGGCTAAATTCACTTAGCATAATCTGCTCTAATGCCATCCTTTTCCCTGCAAATGCCATGATCTTATTATTTTTTAGTTCTGAGTAATATTCCATTGTGTATATATGCCACATATTTTTATCCATTCATCCATTGAAGGGCATCTAGGTTGGCTCTACAGTCTAGTTATTGTGAATTGTGCTACTATAAACATTGATGTGGCTGAGTCCCTGTAGTATGCTGTTTTTAGGTCTTTTGGGTATAGTCCTAGAAGAGGAATAGCTGGGTCAAATGGTGGTTACATTCCCAGTTTTCCAAGGAATCTCCATACTGCTTTCCAAATTGGCTGCACCAATTTACAATCTCACCAGCAGTTCAATTCTGATCAAAATCCCAATGACATTCCTCACAGAAATAGAAAAAGCAATTATGAAATTCATCTGGAAATATAAGAGACCCAGAATAGCAAAAGAAATTCTAAGCAGGAAGAGTGAAACAGATGGTATCACTATACCAGATCTTAAACTATACTACAGAGTAATAGTAACAAAAACAGCATGGTACTGGCACCAAAACAGGCTGGGGGACCAATGGTACAGGATAGAGGACACAGAGACTAACCCACAAAACTACAACTACCTTATATTAGACAAAGGTACTGAAAGCATGCACTGGAGAAAATATAGCATCCTCAACAAATGGTGTTGGGAAAACTGGAAATCCATATGCAACAAAATGAAATTGAATCCCTATCTCTCACCATGCACAAAAGTTAACTCAAAATAGATCAAGGGTCTAGGAATTAAACCAGAGACTCTGCATCTAATGGAAGAAAAAGTAGGCCCTAATCTTCCTCATGTGGAGCTAGGCCCCAACTTCCTTAATAAGATGCCTATAGCACAAGAGTTAAAACCAAGAATTAACAAATTGTATGAATTCAAACTAAAAAGTTTTTTTTCTCAGCAAGAGAAATAATATGTGAGGTGAATAGGGAGCCTACATCCTGGGAACAAATTTTTACCCCTCAACATCAGATAGAGCTCTAATCTCTAGGGTATACAAAGAACTCAAAAAGCTAAACACACACACATACACACACACACACACAAATAATCCAATCAACAAATGGGCCAAGGACCTGAACAGACACTTCTCAGAAGAGGATATACAATCAATCAACAAATATATGAAAAAATGCTCACCATCTCTAGCAATCAGAGAAAGGCAAATTAAAACTACCCTAAGATACTATCTCACTTCAGTAAGAATGGCAGCCATGATGAAGACAAACAACAACAAATGCTGGTGAGGATGTGGGAAAAGGGTACCCTCATACACTGCTGGTTGGATATTGAGCATTTTAAAAATATATTTGCTCACCAATTGTATTTCTTGTTCTGTAAACAACCAGTTTCAGATCCTTTGCACATTTATTGACATCCTATGACCACTAGAAGAGAATATTAACTATACTGGGTTGTGTGTGTGTGTGTGTGTGTGTGTGTGTTAAGTTTTTTGATTTTTTTTTCATGGGGACAAGTAGTGGGGATTCAACTCAGGGGCATTCAACCACTGAGCCACATCCCCAGCCCTATGTTTTATTTTATTTTATTTTTATTATTTTTGTTGTAGATGGACACAATTTACTTATTTACTTGTTTATTATTTATTTATTTATTTTTATGTAGTGCTGAAGATCAAACACAGGGTCTTACACCTGCAAGGCTAGTTCTCTAACACTGAGCCCCATACCCAGCTCTGTTTTGCATTTTATTTAGACATAGAGTTGCTCAGTGCCTCACTATTGCTGAAGCTGGATTTGAACTCTTGATCCTCCTCTTTCAGCCTCCTGTGCTGGTTTGTTTTGAATTCTTTATATATCCAGAAGACTAATGTTCTGAGGTGCAGGTGGTAAAGATTTTCTCCCATTTTGTAGGTTCTCTGTTCATTTTCTTGATAATTTTCTTTCCTGTGAGAAAGCTTTTTACTTTGTTACCTTCCCATTTATTGATTCTTGATTTTATTTGTTGCAATTTAGAAGTCTTGTTGAGGAAGTCAGTTCCTAAGACAAGATGATGGAAAGTTAGGCCTGTATTTTCTTCTAGTGGGTACAGGATGTCTGGTTTAATGCCTAGTTCCTTGATGTACTTTGAGTTGAGTTTTGTGCAGGGATAGGGGTAGGGGTTCAATTTGATTCTGCCACATGCATATTTCCAGTTTTCTCAGTACCATTTTTTAAGAGGCTGTCTTTTCTTTTAATGTATGTTGTTGGTGACTTTGTCTAGATTAACAAGACAGTATGAATGTGATTTTTGTCTTTGTGATGTCTTTTCTGTTCCATTGGACATTTTGCCTGTTTTGGTGCCAATCCCATGCCATTTTCGTAGCACTATAGTATAATTTGAGATCGGATCTTGTGATGTCTGCTGTCTCCTTCACTTTTTTTCACTAAGGATTGTTTTGAATATTCTGGGCTTCTTGTTTTTCCAAGTGAATTTTATGTCTGCTTTTTCTATTTCTTTGTGAAATATCATTGACATTTTAATAGAAGTTGCATTAAAACTATAGCATTTTGGTAGTATGTCAATTTCGGTAACATTAATCCTGCCAATCCATGAACATTTGAAATATTCCATCTTCTACGGTTTTCTTCAATTTCTTTCTTTAGTGTTTGGTAATTTTCATAATAGAGGTCTTTCACTTCTTAGATTGTTTCCTGATTATTTTATTTTTTAAATTGTTTTGAATCCATTGTGATTCATCAGCTGATGCATAATTTGTGTACAGGATCATAATTGATTTATGAGTGTTAATTCTATATCCTGCTACTATGCTGAGTGTGGTTATGAGTTTTAAAAATTTTGTGGTGTAGTTTTGTGTCTTCTACATATAAAATGTTGTTGTCAGCAAATAGGGATATTTTGAGCTCTTCTTTTCATATTCATATCCCTTTAATCTCTTTTTCCAAACTGCTCTGGTTAGAATTTCAATATTCATATGTTGAATAGAAGTGGTGAAAGAGGGCACACTTGTCTTTTTCTAGTTTTTAGAAAGAATGTTTCATTTTTTTCCATTTGGAATCATGTTACTCTTGGGTTTTTTGGTATAGAGATTTTAAAATGTTCAGTTACATTCGTATTATCCCTATTTTTTCTACCATTTTGAACATGAATGGATGCTGTATTCTGTAAAATGCTCTTTCTTCAACTATTGAGATAATTATGTTATGTTTTTTAAGTCTATTAATGAATCCTGTTTTGATTTCCATAGGTTGAACCAACCTTGTGTCCCTGGGATGAACCCCACTTGATCATGGTGCACTATGTTTTTTTGTTTGTTTGTTTGTTTTGTTTTTTGTTTTTTGAAAGGTTAAACACAGCATGCATTTTATTTTATTTATTTATTTTTTTATTGGTTGTTCAAACTATTACAAAGCTCTTGACATATCATATTTCATACATTAGATTCAAGTGGGTTATGAACTCCCATTTTTACCCGAAATACAGATTGCAGAATCACATCGGTTACACATCCACATTTTTACATAATGCCATATTAGTAACTGTTGTATTCTGCTACCTTTTATATCCTCTACTATCCCCCCTCCCCTCCCCTCCCATCTTCTCTCTCTACACCATCTACTGTAATTCATTTCTCTCCTTGTTTTTTTTCAGTATCACTTTGTCTAAGTATTTCTTTGTTTGTTTGTTTTTCTTCCATACAAATTT
>NW_026007105.1:0-4347 GCF_001458135.2 Marmota marmota marmota
GATGATAGATAGATAGATAGATAGATAGATAGATAGATAAGCATTTGGACTCCAAGAGTCCACAAATATCAACAGGTGCATTTCTCAATAGTCCTTGTTCAAAGTCTCCTCTGAGACTTGAGGGAACACAGTGATGCTGAACCCTGAATTGAAAGGGTTATTTTTTCTGCCACTCTCTTCTTTTTTATTCATAAGCATAGCTTTCTTTTTTCCCCACATCCTCACTCCTGTCTTAATGACTAACCATAGAGTCAGTTAAAAACACTAACCCTTGCACTGGGCACTACTCCTTACTAGGTCACAGGAAATTTCCAAATGAAAAGGTATTGGCAGAAGCGTAGAGAAGACACTGACTAGCATGGAAACCAGGCACACACACCTTCAGAATGCAAGCATATAACAATCACATTTTCTTAGACTCACAGGTCTAAATGGGTCAGTGTCCACTGGACCCAGATAGGACCTACACAACCCCAGTTCCTCTAAAGAAAATTATTTTTAATATATAAGTTTTTAGTTGTCAATGGATCTTTATTGATTTATATGCAATACTGAGGATTGATCCCTATGCCTCACACATGACAGGCAAGCTCTCTACAACTGAGCCATGACCCCAGCCCCCTCTGAAGGACATTCTGTCAAGACTAGTGGACTGTCATTTTGCCCTATTGCCCAAGACAGAGAACAATCCCACATAGCACACTGTATACATTTTCACTCAGCAGCACTAAGCAAGATGAAGCCAGGAGCTAGCCATTCATCTCTGAAACACTGCACTGTTGCAAATGAAGCCTTTTGCTCTCCCACCTCTCTGCCTCTTGAGTTACTGGCTGTCAAGAGTGAAAGCAAAGCAGCACAATCAAGTCTTTTGAAGTTAGTTACATTAGCTGAAATCTTCTTTCATAATCAAAAAGAAAGTTAACATGTTTCCAAGATACAACTGCACAGGGGAAACACAAATAGCCCCAAAGGGAAGAACAGGAAACCAGCAAGGAGGAAACTGAAAAAGCACAGCAGGGCACACATTAAGTCTAGTGTTCCAGGTATGAAACTAGGACACCTGATGGTGTGATATGAGTCCCTGAGAGCTTGAGCATCCTCACCCCCCCCAGCCTGGTCTGTGGGACCACTCCCTAGAGCTGGGTGTGCTCACTGACTTTCACTTCCCTGAGCAGGCATTTCATAGGACTGCAAGTGCTAACTTACTGAGCTCTCCACCACAACACTGGCTCCACTCTCACAGTTTGACAAATCACTGTTTCTGGGGCTACTGGATTGCACTCTGACTGTGACATGCTCTTCCTGGCCACCAGCCTTTCCTCTGAAGTACTGATGCAAACCTTTACAATGCCACAACTCTTCATTCTGTAAGCCTGATAACCAGAATCATATGGACAATGCCAAGGTAAGCTGTGAATGAGGACATTAGCCAGGCCCACCTGGACCAAGGCCTAGGTCAGCCCATATGGTGTTATTTACACAGCAAAATGAATCTTGACATAAGGATTCCAAGGCTTCCCTGTGCAAGAAAGGCACCCTGACACTCTTCTCTCCATAAGTCATTGAGCCTTCTGAAGGTGGGGTCCTTCCCATTCCTGAGATGCCTAAAGATGGCTTCTGTGTATCAGAAGTATCTTTACCAACCACACCATCCTTGACCCCAACATTACAAGGTTTTCCTTTCTGGAAAGCCTGCAGGTAATTTAATTCTTTCTACTTGGTCTTTTGCTCCTGAGCCCCACTGTAAATCATGCTGAAAGCCACTAGAAACACCCAGGCCATCTCATATGCTGTACTGCCTTGAAATATTCTCTGCTGGATTAATCAGTCTGTGTTTTAGTTGCCTTTTACATCACTGTGAGCAAAAGATCTAACAACAACAATTAGAGCAGGACACGTTTATGTAGCTCATGGTTTCATAGGTCTCACTCCACTGACCACCAACTCCATAGCTCTGGGGCCAAGGTGAGGCAGAACATAGTGGTGGAAATGTAGGGAGTGGGAAAGCAGCACAGGATATGATAATGAGGAAGCAGAGAACTCTGCTCACCAGGGACAAACTATGAACTCTAAAGGCATGCCCCCTTTGACTACTTCTAGGTCTACCCTACTTGCCTACAGTTACCATCCAGTGAATCCATACCAGTGGTTAATGCACTCATTAGTATTAAGCTCTCAAAACCCAATCACTTCACCTCTAAACCTCACATCAGCATCACCTACAAAGCTCTCTTCTAGCACTCTAGGCTTTCTCTAGCCTGTTTCTCCAAGCTTTTCCATATATCCCGAAAACCAGTTCCAAAGTCCTCTAAATCACCTGATGAGGTAGTGTCACAAAAATGAGCACACACTTGGCACCATTTTTGGAGGGTTACTCAGTCATCTGCCACAGTGTTAACATATCTGAGATCAACATCATGAATAAAGGAATGATTAATTTGGACTCATTGTTTGGAGGATACAATCCATGACTGCTTGGCCCTGTTGCCTTTGGACTTGAGGCTGGGCAATATAATATGCTGGAGGAAAACTATGGCCAGGAAGAAAAGAGAAAAAGAAAGAAAATAGGGAGAGGGAAAGGCTCAGGTCCCAATATCTTATTCTGGGGAACAACCCAATGACATGATTAACATCCAATATCTATGAAGTACCTGAGTGGGGTCTCTTGAAAACTGTGTGAGGTCTCTGTGGAGCTAGGTGTAGAGGATTTTCTGTAAGATTTATCTTCTTTGATGTCTCTGTTGTGGTGAGATATCTACATACTCTCAACTGTGGGTTGTATATATAGGAGGAGGTCTGTGTGGGAGACTGTGAGGGCTTTGTAAGCCGGAGAGGCACTGTAGGAGGTCTGGGAGAGACCTCTGTCAGGACACTCTGGGGCAGTCTTTGTGTGTTGTCTCTGGGTGATGTGTATATGGGAGAATTCTGTGGGAAACCTGTAAAATCTCTTTTTGAGGTCCTCTGGGTCTATGAGGCAACATGAGGTCCTGTGGAAATAACTGTGTAAGGACTCCCTGAGAGATTCCAGCACCATCACCTGGTAACTGTGCATGGTTTCTCTGTAGACAGTCACTCTGTGGTATCTATGTGAGAGATCATCCTATGGTGCCACCACACAAGTTTCTTTGAGGTTTCTCTGTGCTGTTCTGTGTCAGAGGTCTCATTGGGGGAAGTCTCTGAGGGTGAGCTTTGTAAGGTCTCTGGGAAATCTCTGTGAGGTTTTGTTGTTGCAACAAGAGTTCCTGTACTGTTTCTGTGGTTTCTTGTATAGTCAAATTTCAGGGGTCTCTGTGAGATCTCTGTGAGAATCTTTGAAGCTTCCATAGGGCCTGAGAGGCTGAGTGATGTCTCTGTGAGGGAGCTGTGTGAAGCCTGTGGCACTGAGAAGTTGCTCTGGCAGGTCTCTGCCTTAGGTCTCTGTAAGAGGTCTCATTGCAAATCTCTGTCAGAGGACTGTGTGGAGGTCTCTGTGAGATCTGTGTAAGGATCTATTCCCTTATATTTGAGGGCAATCTTTGTAATATGTTTTCTGTGTTAGTGGTCAGAGGTCTCTGTGAAGTTCTCTGTGTGGGTCTTTGTTCGGATCTGTCATTGTAGGGTCTGTGTATGGGTCCATGTGTGTATCTTTGTGAGGTCCCTGGCTGTCTATAGCTTAAGCAACAGACACTTGTTTCTCATCTTCTAGAGACTGGAAGTGCAAGATTAGAGGCCCACCATGGATGGGTTCTGGGGAGGACTGTCATCCTGAATTGTAGATGGAAGTTTTTGCATTCTGTCTTCACATAGTGAAGAAAGAGGGGATGCTTGTTCATGAGGGCTAAGTTCATTCTTGAGAGCTCCACTCTCATGACACTCCTTTCCAAAGTCCTCAACATCCTAACACCATCACATTAGAGATTAAGTCTTCAATATTTAAAGTTGGGGTCAAGACATTTAATCCATATCTTTCCAGCTACTAGGAATGGAAGTAGAAAATCACAAAAAGGGTTGAGTAATGGATAACACTCAATTCTGAAGATTCATGTTTCAATTTGTACTTGGTTCAGCTTCTCCTGATCAGTGTCTTGGAAGCAACGACTCAAGGCAACACTTGGACAATGACTGGAGTGACTTACATGCACTGCACACACCCAGCAACAAGGAACAGCACACAAGCAGGTGGATGCTAGCAACAGGCTTTGAAGGAAAGTTGTTTCAAGACTACAGAAAACATCTCTATAGGTATTTCCAGTATCTTGTGTCTCCAAGAGTTTTTCTGTTTTGCACTTGATGATCCACAGTTTGTAAACTGTTGATTTTTTATTGGTCCATAAAAATTATACTCAGCAATAAAAGAGAATAAAATCA
>NW_026007106.1:0-4346 GCF_001458135.2 Marmota marmota marmota
CTCCCCTCCCCTCCCCTCCCATCTTCTCTCTCTACCCCATATACTGTAATTCATTTCTCTCCTTGTTTTTTTCCCATTCCCCTCATAACCTCTTATATGTAATTTTGTATAACAATGAGGGTCCCCTTCCATCACTTCTGCATTAAATGTGCCTGCTGCAGGTCGGCTGACATTGCCACCTGCCAGATCTCACCAGTTCCCAGTGTCTGTGTGTTGACTCCAGATCCCCCACACCCACAATGACTGAGGTAGCCAAGTGACCCAAGGCAACACTGAAGGACATCTAGGTTGGTTCTACAGTTTAGCTATTGTGAATTGTTCTGCTTTAAACATTGATGTGACTGTGTCCCTGTAATATGCTGTTTTACATTGGGTCTAGACTTAGAAGTGGGATAGCTGGTTGAAATGGTGGTTCTATTCCTAGTTTTCCAAGGAATCTTCAAACTGCTTCATACTGCTTTCCACATTGGCTGCACCAATTTGCAGTCCCACCAGTAATGTATGAGTACTTTTTCCCCACATCTTTGCCAACACTTATTGTTGTTTGTATGCATAATAGCTGTCATTCTGACTTGAGGGAGATGATATCTTAGAGTAGCTTTGATTTGCACTTCTGTAATTGCTAGAGATGATATTTGTTGATTGTTTGTATATCCTCTTCTGAGAAGTGTCTGTTCAGGTCCTTGGCACATTTATTGATTGGGTAATTTTTTTTTGGGGGGGGGGCTTAGCTTGTTGAGTCCTTTATATACTCTAGAATTTAGTGCTCTATCTGATGTGTGAGGGGTAAAGATTTGCTCCCAGGATGTAGGCTCTCTATTCACCTCACAGATTGTTTCTTTTGCTAAAAAGAAACTTTTTAGTTTTAGTCCATCTGATTTATTGATTCTTGGTTTAAATTTTTGCCCAACAGGAGTCTTATTAAGGAAGTTGGGGCCTAACCCCACATGATGAAGATTGGAGCCTATTTTTCCTTCTATTAGATGCAGATTCTTTGGTTTAATTCCTAGATCCTTGATACATTTTGAGTTGAGTTTTGTGCATGGTGAGAGATAGGGGTTTAATTTTATTTTCCTGCACATGGATTTCCAGTTTTCCCAGCATCATTTGTGGAAGAAGCTATCTTTTCTCCAATGCATGTTTTTGGCACTTTTGTCTAATATAAGATAATTGTAATTTGGGGGGTTATTCCTTGTGTTCTCTGTTCTGTACTGTTGGTCTACTAATATGTTTTGATGCCAATACCATGTTGTTTTTGTTACTATTGCTCTGTAGTATAATTTTAGGTCTGGTGTAGTGATGCTACCTGCTTCACTCTTTTTGCCAACAATTGCTTTATCTATTCTGGGTCTCTTATTTTTCCAGATAAATTTCATGATTGCTTTTTCTATTTTTATGAGGTAGTTTTTTTCTACAAAACAAAATTGTGTTTACTCCTTCCTCTGACAGACTGCCTGATGTGACTTATATTAGTTTTTCTGAGAGCAGTCAGCTTAAACTACTGTATATGCCTTATTCTCTCTATATGATTATTAAGATATAGTTTGTGTCTTTCTATGATATTTAGGCATCCTGAAACACCTGTGTGTTTCACAAAATAACAGTAAATATCAAATAGAAAAATAAAATGCATGTTGAGTTTCTCAATTAAAACTTTCAAATATAAAGGGAAAGTTCTCATCCTGCTTTTCTTACATCAGTATTTTTGCTCATCAGAAAACATGGGTTCTTGAGTCTTTAGTATCTTCAGGGTTGCATAATAATCAACATTAAAATGTATAATCCTCTTGTACTCCCTGGAGAGACTGGAATGCTCCAAGAGTGAAAACTTTTCTTAACTGTCATAAACTGAGTATTGGAAGCCCAGTGTTGTTTCAAGTTAAACTCAGGTACTGTACAAAGAACTTCTGAAAGCATTTATTGGAAGCTACAAAATGAGAAATTCAGACAGAAAAGTAGACATAGGGAGATAGAGATGCAGATGGAGAAGGAGATGGAAAGAGAGGGAGAAAAGAGAAGGAAATATAGGTGAATAAGAGGAAAGGAGAGAAAGAGGAAAGAAGAATTAAAAAGAAGTGAGTGTGTGTGTGGGTGTGCACTTATTTGTATACATCCACATAACCTCATGTATTTACACCAGTGCTTTCTAAATTTGATTCAGAAACCTGTAACTTCATATTGAAATTATCTTTCATTCTTATCTTCTTTGCTTATGTGAGCTGCTAACAGGCAAAGTCTATGCCTCATTTATACTATCACAACAACTGAATTCATTATGCTGAATAAGTGATTCTTGAAAAATAGCTCAACTCTAAATTATGGGGTCTTAGTTATATCTATTTTCCTTTTGTCTACATAGTGCAGCCAATAGAACAACACTGACCGCCTATTTCACTCTACAGCTTTCCAGTTGCTATCGTGGGCAACATGATAACCTATTATTTCTTCTGCATACCATTCATAAAGTGAAGCTATTGCTGGGTGCAGAAGTGCACACCTGTAATCCCAGAAACTCTGGAAGCTGAGGCAGAAGGATCATAAGTTCAAGACCTGTGTCAGTAAATAAGTGAGGCACTAAGCAACTGAGTGAGATCCTGTCTCAAATTTCAAATGAAGTAAAATTAAAAGGTGTAAAATTTCAAATAACGTAAAATTAAAAGTTGAAAAATGTGTGGGGATGTGGCTGAGTGAATAAGCACCTCTGGGATCAACCCCCAGTACCAAAAATTAATTAATTAATTAAAGTCAATTAGAGAATTATATTTTTCTAAAGAGAGAGAGACAGAGAGCAAGAGAGAGACAGAGAATTTTTTAATATTTCTTTTTTTAGTTTCTCAGTGGACACAACATCTTTATGTTTTATTTTTATGTGGTGCTGAGGATTGACCCCAGTGCCCCATGCATGCCCGGCAAGCACATTACCGCTTGAGCCACATCCCCAGCCCAAAAATTACATTTTGAAAAATGAAGTTATTACCCTGTACAACCTGAAGGATTGGCCTGAAGATTAAAATAATATGTTAGCATTCAGGACAGTAAGTGATTATTAAACACTGTTACTATTAAAAACAACATTAAAAATTAAAAGCAAATTAAGCCAATAAATAAAAAATTATTCCTGTTCATAATGATTATTTCTCCTTTGTTAATTAAAGTATGACACAAGTAATATATTGAATTCAAAAATTATTGTTTAATTATTCAAATCTGTTAGATTAATTTTTGTTATATTGAATAATTTTTTATAACAACAACAACCATACCACCAGCCTCTGGAATGCAAGAGGCTGTGACACTGTTGGATCACAGTAGGCTTTCCACTACATTTGCAAGAACAAAAAGACGCCATCTCTTATGCTCATGAAATTATATCTTTAATGACAAGAAAATATCATGAGTTTTTACTTGAAAAATGTTTATAATTTTCCTGGCACCTTAAGAAAATATTTTAGAATTTTTCATTTAAATATTGATATGACTTCCATGAGTAGATAATTAAGATTCCTAAGGTGAAAAAAGTCTTCCCTGCATTTATACTCTTAGATGTATCACTTACTATGTCCAGTTACATAAAAATTACTATCACATGTTTCCATTGGCACATGTCACTGTTTCAATAGGTTCATAAGCCTCAGCAAAACAGAATTTTGCAAGATATCAAAACTATGATAATTAACTTGCTGTTGTTCTTAACTTGCATATTATAGAAATTTTAGATTTTTTGGCTGGCTAATAAATGCAGTTTCATCTACCCATACCTATATTAATTTCCTCTTAATCACAATATTATTGAGGATTATGAATGATCAACTGATGTTTCTGAAAAAGCATTCATTGAACTTTTATGGTAACCAGAGAAGTCATTCTGTTTGTAAGAAAAAAAAAATATGACTTTTCATTCTAATATCAAGTTTAAAAATGTTGTACATTGTGGAAAAAATATCAAAATTGATTTCTTGCAAGATAATACTACATTTTAAATATATGTCATAAATAATAAAATTATACTAAAGTAGCTTTTCAAATAATGTAGTATGTGTAATATGGTCTTTAAAAATATTTCTTTTTAGCATTTTGTTCTGATTCTAAAAAAAATATTAATCTTAGGAAATGTAAAAGCTTCAGGAAGACATCACCAGGAAACAAAAATCTCCCCAATTACAGTCAAATATAATATCAAGTTTATATTGTTTTATAAAATGATTTAACCCCTATTCTATATTTGTGTATATATATATATATATATATATATATATATATATATATATATGACAAAAATAAATTTCATAAACGTGCATAATATGTAATGATTATATATTTACTCTTTAAATTTGATATTAAATATT
>NW_026007107.1:0-4346 GCF_001458135.2 Marmota marmota marmota
AAGTGAAAGGTGACAGCCAATAAAGACTGAAAGGTGAGAATGAACTTAAGATGTGGCTTATATATCTACAAACACTAGGACTGTGTGAAGATTTAGTTGTGGGTAATGAAAGACAAGAAAGAATAAAAACTATTTTTTTTTAAACACAACTTGAGTAAGCACAGCTTCC
Source organism: Marmota marmota marmota (assembly GCF_001458135.2). Classification (NCBI taxonomy): domain Eukaryota; kingdom Metazoa; phylum Chordata; class Mammalia; order Rodentia; family Sciuridae; genus Marmota; species Marmota marmota. Next base: position 170 of record NW_026007107.1, read on the forward strand.
CTATCTCTGCAATCCATTTTCATTATATTCATTAATAATTTTAATAAATAATTCAAGTTAGTATTTATGCAATGAATAATAAATTATAGAGCTTTCCTGCACACATTATCATGCTGCTTCCTGGCAACAGCTCAGTAAGGTAGGCTTTATTATTCTCAATTTATAGATAGAAGGCAACGGCTCAAAGAAATTTAGGGAGTGTCCACAAGCACACAATTAATAAGTCATTTATCATGGTTTCAACCCATGTTTACTGCTACAGTGTTCCACCAATCATACTGCCTCATAGGTCAAGATTGAAAATGCTTGATTTAGAAAAAGAAGGGGTGATAAGAACTATACATCAGGATACTTTAGATTTGCTCTTTATAAATAACTTAGTCATAAGCAACAGTGTCATCTTTATCTTTTATAAAAACTTTGATTTATACTTTTTAAAAGAGAAACTTACATATTTCTTATTTTCATTACATACATTTTCTAAATCAAGTTTAGAGTACCAATAGGAAAAATATGCAGGTACCATTTGCTTGAAATAAGATCTATGTTTTAGTTTTTGTTTTTAAATGTGAAGCATAACTTCAAAAATGTACATAGAAAATGTTGGGACTTGTTTATTTAGTCCCATAGAAGGAACAATAAATCACCTCTCATATAAACATGCTGAGTGTGCCTGAACGAGTGTTTGTGAGTACACAATAGATAGCAGGATGACGTGAATGAAGAATGAAAGTAACCAATGGCAAGAGAGAGAAGATGCATAGATCTGAATCTCTTGGTCATATGACACTGAGCTCTGTCAACTGAAATGTTTCATGGAGTTGGCTAACTTTCTTAAAAGTTCCCAATTTATGAATGAGAGAATGGAATTAGAAACATCATTTAATTCAGATATCTCATAATTTGTGGCCAGAGGCACCTACGAGTTTAGGATTGCCTTTCCCCTATGATGCCTTCCATTTCATTTCAGTGAGCAGTTGAAGAAAAATAACATCACCAGAATAATTCTTTGAAATACTGCAACCACCAATTATTTCCATTTGAAAGGCATATGGTCTCATGTTTGCAGCAAGATGTCACTATCCCTTATTAAAAACAGAAAAGAGAAAGTAAATGATGTATGTTGCAAAGGCTTGATCAACATCACATTGCACAGACGGACAGTTCTTTAATAATGTAAACCATGTTTACTGATGAATGTGTTTCTGTTTAAAAAATAATAAAGTATGAGTTGGTTAGTGACTCAGAGTATTACATATATAGTGAAAAACATCCTCTTCCTCTGCCTACCCTGGCCACTGGAGTAATGCCCAAACCTTTCTTTTTCAGCACTGCTTCATGCAAATTGATGGACCACCCTAGTGCCTGAGTTGTCTTAAGCAAGAAAACTCCAACCATTATTCAAATACTCTCCTCACAGCATCTTAATTGCAAAGTTTGTCCACTTTTTAAAATTTTGTGAAATTGATTCTCTAGAAATATTAATATTTTAATAGTTTTCTTCTGTGCTGAACAAATTTGTTGTAAGGTCAATGTTATAAGGCAACAGTGAATTAGGAATGTGGATGCTCTGTATTTGAGTAGCTTACAAATCTGTTTGCTGATTATTTTCTGCTTTTACACATATATTTGATTACTTTTATTTCCCTGGTAAAAACTGATTCCTGTAAGAGCTGAATGTAGGATAAAAAGTTATGTCATTTTTCCTCCTAATATTAACCAAGCTAAAAATTTCCTTATTCCTATAAACTGTGAATCAAAAACCCCAAACAAGTTTCTGTATCAGAAACCAAACAGTGCATTTTTTTATACTATTGCCAAATGCTTGTCACATCCATGAGTTCCTAAGCCACTCTCCCTTTTTCTCTGTCATTTATAAAAGGAAAAACCAGTATGTGCTGTTTCCTTGAATATATTTGAAAATACATTGTTGCTTGAAGGAGAATATTTTTTATATGTTGACATTTATTTCTTCTTTTGCCATTTTGTATTTATAACTTGTCTCCTCCTATTTTTATTGTCTCACTAATCTTTACCCATAGCAGATCCTTTATACTTTATTAGAAATACTCAGCTTTTCCAGAAAGGTACTTTTTATTTTCCTGTGGAACCAAATTGGCCTCAGTTGTCCTTTTAACACATCAACTTTAAGGGGATAGATTGGAAGCCTTAGAATTATTTTTAAACATGAATTCAATGCTTCAAAGAAATCTCTAAAAACATTTTATTTGGAAGCAACCATGCTTAAATACCTGTAGTTATTTTTTTAATCTTTCCAGCCACATTATTTAAGCTCACCTAAAACCGGATTTTTGTATCTCTGCTATTAGTCTGATCTGTAAAATATTGCAAATTGAATTCTTATGAGATATCATGCATATAGTTATTCTTCTACACTCTTGAATGTTTGAAAATAGTTGCAGTTAATTCTGGGATAAGCATGACATTGATTTATGTGAAAAATATATTATATATTAGCATTTTTTTGCTAAAATGTTAATGCCTTACATTTGCAGAGAATTCTTTATGAACACATGAAGTTCATATTATATAATAGCATTTGTTAACATTCTAGGTATGCTTAGTGTTAGGCTGTAATTAATCTTCCTAGGGATGCAGTGTTTTATTAACCTGTCTTCCTTAAAGTCATTTTCTGCAAGCTTTTCTAAAGCTTGCCTTAGGTAGTGAGCTCACATTTAGATTTTCTTCTTATCAGAAAATTTTTCATCTCCCATAAATCCTTTCCAGAAAAATTAGCAATAAACACTCACATTGCTTAGTGATGGTGAGTTTTATGTTAAGTTCCATTAAATATTCAATTAATCATTTTCTTTAATGTAACCATTCTAATATGCTACACACTCTGTAAGAATGAGAATCTGTTTGATACTCTTTGGCTAAAAGAATATCACTTCATGTTCTCCTGGGGATGGCATTTTCTATAGAATTAAATATTTCTTAGAAAACTTTTTGTCACTATGCTACTATTTAAAATTCTCATCCTTGTTATCATGTGGGTTAGAGTTTCCCTTTCCCTCATAATAAATAATACGAAATTCTCAGGCACTAAAGACAGCCTGCAATCTGTATCCAAATTATCTTTCCACCTTGATTTATTTTTCCGTTTCTCTTTCTATATTAAATCACACCTTACACAGAGTTGGCAAAAGAAAAAAAGATTGGCCTAACAGATGAATGAATGAATCAATCTGTGGGTGAATAAATAAAACTCATATTTCATAGAGTCAGATGTCATCATTCTAGAAAAATGAGTCCAACTGACAGGTCCTAAGGAAGACTTGCTTTTTCACCTCCTTATCTCTGATCCTGAATTTTTTCTCCCATTTACATAAGATAGAATGCGAATATTTTCCCAGGCATAGCTCAAATACTATCTGATCTAAATCTTCTTCTAATGCATCTTCTTGGAAGCAAATTTTATTTTATTTATTTATTTTCAGAATTCCATAGAATCCTGTTTTCTCCTAGGAGATAGTATTAAAATTCTAGTAAATCTAGAAAGAAATTATTATTAGGTGTGTATTAGTTACTACACATAGATTATTGTTCATTTTTTGTTTCCTATAAACTTTCAAGATTACTAAGGAAAATTGAGAAAAATTTCAGGATGAAGAAATTGAGGCAGAAGGCATTTGTGGAGAATAGAACTTGGATTTTAACCCCAGGGGATTCAGTCCCAGAGCTCCCACTATTAGTATTATGCTGCATGTAGAGACAGTATGATGATTATTTCTCATCAATAAATAATTCTGAGATCTATAAGTAGAATTGAACCGCATGTATGATTTGAACTTGACCTATGTGCTTTTCATATATGGTCCATCAATAACCATTTCAAACCATCTAGTTACCTCTTGACTTTCCCACACTGAAAATATATCTAATTACATATTACCATTAGATTTACCATGCTTCCTTTTTTCTGAATAATTATCATTTTCTTCATAACCTTTAATCTCTCTGAAATGCATAAGTCTTCTATCTGCAACTAAATATAGATAATTACATTCATGAGAGGCCAATTTGCAGGATAAACTTATTATAAACAAGTGGAAATGGTGACAAATAAAGTCTAATTATATTACAAAGATATTATAAAAGATTGTACTACATATTTTATCTTAGTTAGTTTTGAAATTCCTTTCAAGAAGCTAAT
>NW_026007108.1:0-4345 GCF_001458135.2 Marmota marmota marmota
TAAAATTACTAACATACGGGATGAAAAAGGCAATATCACAACGGACACTACAGAAATACAGAAGATAATTAGAAAGTAATTTTGAAACCCTATATTCCAATAAAATAGAAGATAGTGAAGAAGTCGATAAATTTCTTAAGTCATATGATCTGCCCAGATTGAGTCAGGAAGACACACACAATTTAAACAGACCAATAACAAAGGAAGAAATAGTAGAAGCCATCAAAAGACTACCAACCAAGAAAAGCCCTGGACCGGATGGGTATACAGCGGAGTTTTACAAAACCTTCAAAGAAGAATTAATACCAATACTTTCCAAGCTATTTCAAGAAATAGAAAAAGAAGGAGCTCTTCCAAATTCATTCTATGAGGCCAACATCACCCTGATCCCAAAACCAGACAAAGACACTTCAAACAAAGAAAACTACAGACCAATATCTCTAATGAACTTAGATGCAAAAATTCTCAATAAAATCCTGGCGAATCGAATACAAAAGCATATCAAAAAAATTGTGCACCATGATCAAGTAGGATTCATCCCTGGGATGCAAGGCTGGTTCAATATACGGAAATCAGTAAATGTTATCCACCACATCAATAGACTTAAAGATAAGAACCATATGATCATCTCGATAGATACAGAAAAAGCATTCGACAAAGTACAGCATCCCTTTATGTTCAAAACACTAGAAAAACTAAGGATAACAGGAACTTACCTCAACATTGTAAAAGCTACATATGCTAAACCTCAGGCTAGCATCATCCTAAATGGAGAAAAACTGAAGGCATTCCCTCTAAAAACTGGAACAAGACAGGGATGCCCTCTCTCACCACTTCTATTCAATTTAGTTCTTGAAATACTAGCCAGAGCAATTAGACAGACGAAAGAAATTAAAGGCATAAAAATAGGAAAAGAAGAACTTAAATTATCACTATTTGCGGTGACATGATTCTATACGTAGAAGATCCAAAAGGGTCTACAAAGAAACTACTAGAACTAATAAATGAATTCAGCAAAGTGGCAGGATATAAAATCAACATGCATAAATCAAAGGCATTCCTGTATATAAGCAACAAAACTTCTGAAATGGAAATGAGGAAAACCATTCCATTCACAATATCCTCAAAAAAATAAAATACTTGGGAATCAACCTAACAAAAGAGGTGAAAGATTTATACAATGAAAACTACAGAACCCTAAAGAGAGAAATAGAAGAAGATCTTAGAAGATGGAAAAATATACCCTGTTCATGGATAGGCAGAACTAACATCATCAAAATGGCGATATTACCCAAAGTTCTCTACAGGTTTAATGCAATGCCAATCAAAATCCCAACAGCATTTCTTGTAGAAATAGATAAAGCAATCATGAAATTCATATGGAAAAACAAAAGACCCAGAATAGCAAAAGCAATTCTAAGCAGGAAGTGTGAATCTGGCAGTATAGCGATACTAGATTTCAATCTGTACTACAGAGCAATAGTAACAAAAACAGCATGGTACTGGTACCAAAACAGGCGGGTGGACCAATGGTATAGAATAGAGGACACAGAGACCAATCCACAAAATTACAACTTTCTTATATTTGATAAAGAAGCTAAAAGCATGCAATGGAGGAAGGATAGCATCTTCAAAAAATGGTGCTGGGAAAACTGGAAATCCATATGCAACAGAATGAAGCTGAACCCCTTTCTCTCACCATGCACAAAAGTTAACTCAAAATGGATCAAAGAGCTTGATATCAAATCAGAGACTCTGCATCTGATAGAAGAAAAAGTTGGCTCCGATCTACATATTGTGGGGTCGGGCTCCAAATTCCTTAATAGGACACCCGTAGCCCAAGAGTTAATAACAAGAATCAACAAATGGGACTTACTTAAACGAAAAAGTTTTTTTCTCAGCAAGAGAAACAATAAGAGAGGTAAATAGGGAACCTACATCCTGGGAACAAATTTTTACTCCTCACACTTCAGATAGAGCCCTAATATCCAGAGTATACAAAGAACTCAAAAAATTAAACAATAAGATAACAAATAACCCTATCAACAAATGGGCCAAGGACCTGAACAGACACTTCTCAGAGGAGGACATACAATCAATCAACAAGTACATGGAAAAAATGCTCACCATCTCTAGCAGTTAGAGAAATGCAAATCAAAACCACCCTAACATACCATCTCACTCCAGTAAGATTGGCAGCCATTATGAAGTCAAACAACAACAAGTGCTGGCGAGGATGTGGGGAAAAGGGTACACTTGTACATTGCTGGTGGGCCTGCAAATTGGTGTTGCCAATTTGGAAAGCAGTATGGATTTTCCTGGGAAAGCTGGGAATGGAACCACCATTTGACCCAGCTATCGCCCTTCTCGGACTATTCCCTGAAACCTTAAAAAAGCGTACTATAGGGATACTGCCACATCAATGTTCATAGCAGCACAATTCATAATAGCTAGACTGCAGAACCAACCTAGATGCCCCTCAATAGATGAATGGATAAAAATAATGTGGCATTTATACACAATGGAGTATTACGCAGCACTAAAAAATGACAAAATCATGGAATTTGCAAGGAAATGGATGGCATTAGAGCAGATTATGCTAAGTGAAGCTAGCCAATCCCTAAAAAACAAATGCCAAATGTCTTCTTTGATATAAGGAGAGCAACTAAGAACAGAGCAGGGAGGAAGAGCATGAGGAAAAGATTAACATTAAACAGAGACGAATGGTGGGAGGGAAAGGGAGAGAGAAGGGAAATTGCATGGAAATGGAAGGAGACCTTCATTGTTACACAAAATTACATATAAGAGGTTGTGAGGGGAAAGGGGGAAAAACAACAACAACAAGGGAGAGAATCGAATAACAGCAGATGGGGTAGAGAGAGAAGATGGGAGGGGAGGGGAGCGGGGATAGTAGGGGAGATAGGAAAGGTAGCAGAATACAACAGTCACTAATATGGCATTATGTAAAAACGTGGATGTGTAACCGATGTGATTCTGCAATTTGTATTTGGGGTAAAAATGGGAGTTCATAACCCACGTGAATCAAATGTATGAAAGATGATATGTCATCAGCTTTGTAATGTTTTGAACAACCAATAAAAAAATAAAAAAAGAAAAGAAAAAAAAGATTCCTTTCCTTAGAGAAATGGTAGAATATTTCAGTTATTTTGAAAATTTTAACCTAAGACAAATTTAAACCACATTAAAATTCTTAAGAGCATCTATCAGACACTTACAAATGCATACATTTTGAGGGTGACTTAAGTGTTTTTCCCCTTTTTAAAATAATATACCAGGGGATACAGATCTTAATAGCTTCAGAAGAATTTGATTATTTCTGGAGTTTGAAATAAACACCAGCATGCATTATGCTTTTCATGCATTCATTTTGATGATTTGATATTTCAATAAATGTATGTTGTTGATTTACTTGAATCTGATTACACATTCAAAAATTATGAGGACACAAGCCTTAGGAAAAGCATATCCCATCTGTTATTATCATGCACATATTTTCATTCCACAAACACAACCTCTAAACAGAGATTCTCATTTTTTCTCCATGTGAGATGGATTCTTTATAAATATAAGAAAATACTTTCATTTTTATCCTACTCTTTTGATCTTGTAATTTACTTAAAAAAGAAAAACACTTCCTAGGAAAGGTCTGCTCTTCTTACTTCTTCATTGCTATTATTTTAATTACTGTTTGTTGTAAAAGTTGATCCATCTTGATATGATGAATTATTTTTAAAAAGTTAAATACTAAGATAAATGAGTGTCATCTTGTCTATTGGGTCCCAAGAGTTAATAGCATTGCTATTAAGTGAGTGGTAATACAAATTTAGATCCATTTAATTAAAAACATTTTCATATAAAAGATAAACATAGATGAAAGAATAATTTATAAATACAATGACAAAAGGTACTGTGATTAAAAAGAATGTATGTATCAAAGAACATGGTTTCTCTGGATAATTTTGAATGTGTAAATGACATGGGAACCATGAATTAAATACTGAAAGAATTAGGAAATAATAACATGAATTGAAAAATAAGGCTTTGCATATAGAAAAATTTTTTTATCTTCCTTTTTTTTCTGTTTACTTATACTTTGTGATTGTTTTATTTTAAAAGGAAAGGAAAGGAGAACTGATAAAGTGTATTCATATTTGTGTGAATAGATTTAAATTTATAAAATCTAAAATAATTATAATCTTATTAAGCAGGGTCCTAGCAGAGACAAGAAAACCAAGTAAGTAATATCTAATACAAAAATAATTATAAGTATTCGACCTTAACCACTGTGGGAGGTGGTTTAGCAAATGAATTTAGGCTCTTATTC
>NW_026007109.1:0-4345 GCF_001458135.2 Marmota marmota marmota
TATATATATATATATATATATATATATATATATATATGTAAAATGCCATTCTGTTACATATTTTTAATCATCCAAGCCTTTTCTGGTCATTCTTAGCACTTACTTACCTGTTCCTGGGCTATGAAAGAGCCAAGACTTGTGTTTATAAAATGATTTAAAGGAAAAGCCTTATGGATGGTGCTCTAGGAACCTGCAGTAATTGGCATTTGAAAGATATGCCTGGGCACTTTTATATTATGAACCTAATGTAATTCAAAACATTAGGTTTCTGAGTACTTTATTTTTATTGGCAAAAGCATGAACTGATATTCATCTCTTTGGATATTTTCTCATAGATAGTTATTTCAAAGAGTATAAAATGTTAGGTATTAATAGAGTGAAGAGATACTTTTATATGACTAGATTAACAATAGTAATGCTTTAAAGTCATTTAGTGTTAATAAACTGTAAAATTCTTAGGTCTTACTGAAATTAGAGTTAAAATAAATTGATCATATTAATAGTAATTACTCAAATTCTACAGTTCTCAAAGGATCTCAGAATATACCTCTCCCAACTTCTTCCCACCATTCCCACTAAAAGATATTAGGGAGTTTCTCTTATTTTTGCAGATGAGAGCACAAGTTATCTTTCAGGCAAGGCTGCTCTTGGTGGTAGAAATCACATGCACATCACCATCCACTGCAGCTTCTCTTAGTTATTCCATTTCTGCTGGATCTCCAATGTGCTCTAATGTCCTTTTCAAAACATACAGAATGGAATATTGCAAATACAAGGTGAAAGAAGGGAATCAAACAATCAAAGAAATACACAAATGAAAAATGAGTGTGGTAGATTTCATTGTTGGTCACAAGTATTCACTGCCTAGCATGAGATTATACTTCTCTGTTTCATTGACTATCTGGTTTTGGGACATAATATGTGTTTTGACAATGAAATGGGAACAGATATGAGTTTTATCACTTTCAGGCAAAAAGTTCAGGAGGCTGCTACCTGGTAGTTTGCCATATGTATTCATTCTCAATAGAAATCACAATGTTCCAGAAAGATACTACCCTGCCATTTTGGCTTCTGAAATTAAAATAATGTTGAAGAGCTGAGCCAACTCATGAAGGGCATTTAGTAATATAATTAAGATATAAACTTTTGCTATTATAAGCCACATGGATTTCATTTGATTGTTTAGCAAAATAAAATTCACTTGATTCCAGAGTAATGAAGAATTGTTTATCATTGTAGCAAAATTTAACCTATCCTGATTATTGCAGCAGGTTTGAGAATCAGTCAGATAAATTCAAGTTTTGTCTCAGACAGACAGTTAATGTTGTGACTTTGGAATTTTGCTTATTCTCTTTCAACCTCAATTAATCTGCCTTCAATAAATGGGTAATAAATATCTATTTTATAAATATTCCTGTAAGAGAATTTGATGGTTTATCATACATCAAGGATCTATTAAATAAGACATCCTCATTAAATATTATTGTCTTTCATTTTATTTCCCAAGAATTCTCCTCAGGCATCAGATCATAGGACACTTTGTTCTGAATATATAAGGGCATAATATACATGGGCGAAATATTCACAATGTTTAAATATTTTCTAGAAGACAGCAGAGATATTTGAAGAGACAGGCTCCATTTAGTACCTCAACAATACAATTTTTTTTTTAAGAATTAGAGTGATCTTTATAAAGGTATTTCTTTATCCCTTGACCAAAATATTAGAGGAGTACTAAGGCAAAAAGACCCTAAGTACCACCAAATGAAAATGTGAAATAGAAATTCAGAAAATAACATATCTAGACTCAAGTTACTTCTATTTTTCCCTTCATAGTATTATTGATAGGGTCCTAGAGCCATTGTTGCATTTACAAGTGCATCCTTCTATAGTTATAGAAAACATTTGTGTAGATATATTTTATGAGATTAGGTGTTTGTGCAGAGGTAAGTTACAGGAGAGATATACAATGTGAACAGCTCCTCTGGAGAGATGAGGTATATTCATTCTATTGCATTCGGGTGCACTGTCCTATGACATATTCAAGCATAAAGTGTGGCATAAATAATTCTATGTCAATGATAGCTCTATCCTGTTACAAGAACAACAGTTTCTGCTTTCTATCACTCAGAATACTACTTTTAGGGGCTCTGAGTCAAGAGGTGAAATGTCAAAGCACCCTGCTGGAGAGATCATGCGAAGACACTCTGGAGCCACATGAGGAGTGAAAGACCCTTTAAGCCTAGTATTCCTGTTGTTTCCACCAAGGCATAATGAAACCATTTTTGGAACTTAATCCTCCATCCACAGCTACTCCACAGCATGGATATCTGAAACAGATCATCAGCCAAACCTTTCCAGAACCCTTGGTCAACCAAATTGTAGATGGTACAAAATCATATTTTAGGAACTAAGGTTTGGAACAGTTTGTCATATAGCAGTATATAACCAAAACATGCTAAAATATGCTTCTCAAGTATGAAAGGATTAAAATTTGCTATCTTATATATACACTTGCCCATACTTTTGCATTTGAAGTGTTGCTCTGGTTTCTTCTAGAACTTTGGTAGATATACCTACTACATTCTTACTATAACCCTCAAGTGCTTTTCCTCCATGAAGGTCTTTCCAGACATGTGAAAGCAGAAGCATTAAGTTTGACATAAAAATAACAATATTAGAATCATATATGCAACCATATTTAATTGTGCCAATAGAAGTAATTTAAAATTAAGTGAAAAGCACATATCAATATTCTGATTAGTTTTCTTTCATAGTCAAAATAATTCTTAATTAGACAACTATTAGAAGAGAATAAATTTTGAGATATTTATATAGTTTATTGCCAATATCTACAGATGTGAAAGGGAAAAATACAATTAGGACTCCATGTGCATTTTGAAATCTGTGAGCATCATTAAACTCATGTGAGGCCCTTTAAGTTATTTATTCATGATTACTTTCCTCAAAGTTAAAAACTCCTTTGAATTTTCCAAATATTCTGAACTCTAAGGTGTTTATCACACTAAAAATTTCAAATCTTAGGGCTGTTCCAGCCTGAGAACACAGACTTTATTATAAAGCAGTTTCTCATTTTAAAAAGAAAGAATGGTGCACTGGGGCACATCCCTTCTCTTTAACTTCAGGAAATTGAAAACCATTCTTTTAAGACTTCCTCTTCTCCTTGAAATAAAGTTTCAATTGTTCAATCAGCTATAGTTTCATAGATTTTGAAACATTCCAGTCCAATTCTACTTTTCAAGTTTGAGTTTTCTAAAAAACACCTCTTTTGTTTACATGCAATATAAATAAAAGAGTTTCACTCTAAATATCCATTTTGACATAAAGACAACAATACCAAGGGAATGTTAAAAACACTGGTTTTACACAGAGAATATAAATGCAACTTAACTCATCTAGATGTCCTTGTACAGTCAGCAGGTCTTGATTTGTGTGATCTATTAATAATTGTAATTTTATTTGAACATCAAATTATGCTAATTAAGGAATGAGATGTAGCCTAAAGAATTATCATTTTTTCTTTTTTTTAGATTATTTTTTAATTGGTTGTTCAAAACATTACAAAGCTCTTGACATATCATATTTCATACATTAGATTCAAGTGGGTTATGAACTCCCATTTTTACCCCAAATACAGATTGCAGAATCACATCAGTTAACACATCCACATTTTTACATAATGCCATATTAGTAACTGTTGTATTCTGTTACCTTTCCTATCCTCTACTATCCCCCCTTCCCTCCCCTCCCATCTTCTCTCTCTACCCCATCTACTGTAATTCATTTCTCTCCTTGTTTTTTTTCCCATTCCCCTCACAACCTCTTATATGTAATTTTGTATAACAATGAGGGTCTCCTTCCATTTCCATGCAATTTCCCTTTTCTCTCCCTTTCCCTCCCACCTCATGTCTCTGTTTAATGTTAATCTTTTCCTCCTGCTCTTCCTCCCTGCTCTGTTCTTAGTTGCTCTCATTATATCAAAGAAGACATTTGGCATTTGTTTTTTAAGGATTGGCTAGCTTCACTTAGCATAATCTGCTCTAATGCCATCCATTTCCCTGCAAATTCCATGATTTTGACATTTTTAGTGCAGAGTAATACTCCATTGTGTATAAATGCCACAATTTTTTTTTATCCATTCATCTATTGAAGGGCATCTGGGTTGGTTCCACAGTCTAGCTATTGTGAATTGTGCTGCTATGAACATCAATGTGGTAGTATTCCTGTAGTACGCTCTTTTAAGGTCTTCAGGGAATAGTCCAAGAAGGGCAATAGCTGGGTCAAATGGTGGTTCCATTCCCAGCTTTCCCAGGAATCTCCATAC